>NW_025760735.1:0-3358 GCF_021184085.1 Oncorhynchus gorbuscha
CTCTCACAGCTATAATCACTCTTAGAGACTTACCCAGAAACACTCACAGCTGTAATCACTCTTAGAGACTTACCCAGAAACACTCACAGCTGTAATCACCCTTAGACTTACCCAGAAACACTCACAGCTGTCATCACTCTTAGACTTACCCAGAAACACTCACAGCTGTCATCACTCTTAGACTTACCCAGAAAGACTCACAGTTGTATTCGCTGCCAAAGGTGCTTCTACAAAGTATTGACTCAGGGGTGTGAATACTTATGTCAATAAGATATATCTGCCTTTCATTTTCAATACATTTACTAACATTTCTAAAAACAGGTTTAATTTTATCATTATGGGTTATTGTGTGTAGATGGGTGAAGAACAACATCTTTTTAATCCATTTTGAATTCAGGCTGTAACAACAAAATGTGGCATAATTCAAGGGGTATGAATAGTTTCTGAAGGCACTGTAGGTGGGCATAGAAAGCACAGATCACGTTTGTTGTAAAAACAAGTTATGGTTGGTTGTATTGTATATTGAGGGGAACTGGTGGTTTGGCTGTGTGATATTGTGGTGGTGTGTCCATTAAAACACTGGAGACAGAGCTACAGTAAAAGGGCTAATGCCGACTCGTGGACATCTTGTATAACAGAAGAAGATGGATGGAGAAAGTGTACGAATCAAAGCATCAGCAGTCAGGCCATGTTGGCACTGGCAACAGTGTCTGTGTGATAGAAAGACATAGCATTGAAAAATAACTACCAAAATGAATCATTTCTCTAAATGATCGAAAACCCCTCCAAATAATTACCATGAGAACTAGCTTTTATTCCGATTCCAATTTAAAAAGCAATAAATCACTCTGAAGATTCCCTTTCCCACTTGCAAGCTGGGTAAGTTTTGGTGCGTGTTCACAGTTTTGCCCATGGCCCACCACATGTTTACAGTGACAATGTACTGAAATGGGGACAGTGGAGTGTGTGTGGACAGATTTTAGTCCTCGTTCCACCTGCTGCCAAGCCAATCTGCCTCACACACACAGCCCTGCAGCTGACAACTGCCCTAGGCTTCACCAGCCATGACAATCAACACACTGGCCACCACACACACAGGTCCCCTCTCTCAGCCAAACCGGTGCAACATCTGCCATCTCCATCATCACATATTTGCTGGGTAATTGTGCCCAGGGATGCCTGTCTGTCTGTACACTCCTCTCTGGCCGGCATGGCAACCGATGCCATCCGCTTTTATTATTCCCCTAATAATGTCCATTCATCATCCGCTGTCATGGCGACCAGGAGCCAGGAGAGTGGGCATAGAAAACACCTTCTGCCTGGGGGCCTGTGCCAAGCCCCTGCTCTGACACACAGGTGTGGCCTCATCCGCTGCCACCATTCACCCTCCAACAGAAATATACAGTAACACACCAATACAGCATGGATGAAGCTGGTCAGATACCTTCATGTGTTGGTTAAGACTGGGGTTAACCAGAAACCAGAAGAAATAGGCCTAGTGAAATAGATGGATGATCTAAAAATGTTATCAGTTTGTATTTGAGTGATGTGTAGCGGGTGGATAAAATGACTGATTGCTCTTTTGGGTCAGTGCGTCAGTTAAGAGATGCCATCACTACTGCCCCTGCTGGTCGGCTATCACCTCCCGCTCTGACAGAGAGCATAGGCAATGGTGTGTTCCCCCTCTCCTCTCCTCTTGTCACCGGCTGGCTTGGCTGCAGAAGGGCTGCTGGCTCCCAGCTGACCCCGAGGTGGAATACAGCCAGGGTGCTCTCTCTCTCTCTCTCTCTCTCTCTCTCTCTCTCTCTCTCTCTCTCTCTCTCTCTCTCTCTCTCTCTCTCTCTCTCTCTCTCTCTCTCTCTCTCTCGTGTGTGTGTGTGTGTGTGTGTGTGTGTGTGTGTGTGTGTGTGTGTGTGTGTGTGTGTGTGTGTGTGTGTGTGTGTGTGTGTGTGTGTGTGTGTGTGTGTGTGTGTGTGTGTGTGTGTGCACCAGGCCTTTGGGTGACGGAGAGGAGAGGAGAGGAAAGGAAAGGAAAGGAAAGGAAAGGAAAGGAAAGGAGAGGAAAGGAAAGGAAATGAAAGGAAAGGAAAGGAAAGGAAAGGAAAGGAGGGGAGAGGACAGGTCAGTCATATGCCCCGCCATCTCTCTCTCTCCACTCAAGCTTAAGCTCATTAACATACTGTAGCAAAGACCGCTCCCTCATCTCTTGAAACTTGACTTTCATATATATACTGTATATATTTTTTGCATTTGATGAGCTTTGCTGAACTTTTTTTTATGCTCAAGTACTCCGTCCAAATGTACGTGGGATGGGCCATGTGATGAAAAAAATCAACCTTTTTTATACAGTCAAAATCAACTGACATTTCATGGTGTTTAACATCAGAAGGAGACATATTGTAACATTTGTGACATAATTGTGTCTGGATTTAGAGAAAAATTTAAAGATCCAATTAAATCTGACTGAACAAGAATGCTTTCAATTCAATCATTCAAGTCTGCCTTGAATGAGTCTTGCTGGACTGTGTACTGTTGTCATGGTTGTAACACACTCTCTGGGCTGTGTACTGTTGTCATGGTTGTAACACACTCTCTGGGCTGTGTACTGTTGTCATGGTTGTAACACACTCTCTGGGCTGTGTACTGTTGTCATGGTTGTAACACACTCTCTGGTCTGTGTACTGTTGTCATGGTTGTAACACACTCTCTGGGCTGTGTACTGTTGTCATGGTTGTAACACACTCTCTGGGCTGTGTACTGTTGTCATGGTTGTAACACACTCTCTGGGCTGTGTACTGTTGTCATGGTTGTAACACACTCTCTGGGCTGTGTACTGTTGTCATGGTTGTAACACACTCTCTGGGCTGTGTACTGTTGTCATGGTTGTAACACACTCTCTGGTCTGTGTACTGTTGTCATGGTTGTAACACACTCTCTGGGCTGTGTACTGTTGTCATGGTTGTAACACACTCTCTGGGCTGTGTACTGTTGTCATGGTTGTAACACACTCTCTGGGCTGTGTACTGTTGTCATGGTTGTAACACACTCTCTGGGCTGTGTACTGTTGTCATGGTTGTAACACACTCTCTGGGCTGTGTACTGTTGTCATGGTTGTAACACACTCTCTGGGCTGTGTACTGTTGTCATGGTTGTAACACACTCTCTGGGCTGTGTACTGTTGTCATGGTTGTAACACACTCTCTGGGCTGTGTACTGTTGTCATGGTTGTAACACACTCTCTGGGCTGTGTACTGTTGTCATGGTTGTAACACACTCTCTGGGCTGTGTACTGTTGTCATGGTTGTAACACACTCTCTGGGCTGTGTACTGTTGTCATGGTTGTAACACACTCTCTGGT
>NW_025760736.1:0-3357 GCF_021184085.1 Oncorhynchus gorbuscha
ACCTATAGGTGGACATGATACTGTGCAGAGATTAAACCTATAGGTGGACGTAATACTGATACAGAGAATTAAACCTATAGAGTGGACATGATACGGATACAGAGATTAAACCTATAGGTGGATACTAAATACAGAGATTAAACCTATGAGTGGACATGATACTGATACAGAGATTAAACCTATAGGTGGACATGATACTGATACAGGGTGCATAAGCCTAAAACCTATAGGTGGATACTGATACAGAGATTAAACCTATAGGTGGACATGATACTGACAGAGATTAAAGCCTGTTGGTGGATACTGATACAGAGATTAAACCTATAGGTGGACATGATACTGATACAGAGATTAAACCTATAGGTGGATACTGATACAGAGATTAAACCTATAGGTGGATACTGATACAGAGATTAAACCTATAGGTGGATACTGATACAGAGATTAAACCTATAGGTGGACATGATACTGATACAGAGATTAAACCTATAGGTGGATACTGATACAGAGATTAAACCTATAGGTGGATACTGATTCAGAGATTAAACCTATAGGTGGATACTGATACAGAGATTAAACCTATAGGTGGACATGATACTGATACAGAGATTAAACCTATAGGTGGACATGATACTGATACATAGATTAAACCTATAGGTGGATACTGATACAGAGATTAAACCTATAGGTGGACATGATACTGATACAGAGATTAAATCTTTAGGTGGACATGATACTGATACAGAGATTAAACCTATAGGTGGATACTGATACAGAGATTAAACCTATAGGTGGACATGATACTGATACAGAGATTAAACCTATAGGTGGATACTGATACGGAGATGAAACCTATAGGTGGATACTGATACAGAGTTTAAACCTATAGGTGGACATGATACTGATACAGAGATTAAATCTTTAGGTGGACATGATACTGATACAGAGATTAAACCTATAGGTGGATACTGATACGGAGATGAAACCTATAGGTGGATACTGATACAGAGTTTAAACCTATAGGTGGACATGATACTGATACAGAGATTAAACCTATAGGTGGACATGATACTGACACAGAGATTAAACCTAGGTGGATACTGATACGGAGATGTCCTATAGGTGGATACTGATACAGAGTTTAAACCTATAGGTGGACATGATACTGATATAGAGATTAAACCTATAGGTGGACATGATACGGATACAGAGTGAAACCTGTTGGTGGATACTGATACAGAGACAACCTTAGGTGGACATGATACTGATATAGAGATTAAACCTATAGGTGGACATGATACTGATACAGAGATTAAACCTATAGGTGGACATGATACTGATATAGAGATTAAACCTATAGGTGGGCATGATACTGATACAGAGATTAAACCTATAGGTGGATACTGATACAGAGATTAAACACAGGTGGGCATGATACTGATACAGGAGATTAAAACCTATAGGTGGGCATGATACAGAGAGATTAAGCCTATAGGTGGACATGATACTGATACAGAGATTAAACCCTATAGGTGGGCATGATACTGATACAGAGATTAAACCTATAGGTGGACATGATACTGATACAGAGATTAAACCTATTGGTGGATACTGATACAGAGATTAAACCTATAGGTGGACATGATACTGATACAGAGATTAAACCTATTGGTGGATACTGATACAGAGATTAAACCTATAGGTGGGCATGATACTGATACAGAGATTAAACCTATAGGTGGGCATGATACTGATACAGAGATTAAACCTATTGGTGGATACTGATACAGAGATTAAACCTATAGGTGGGCATGATACTGATACAGAGATTAAACCTATAGGTGGACATGATACTGATACAGAGATTAAACCTATAGGTGGACATGATACTGATACAGAGATTAAACCTATAGGTGGGCATGATACTGATACAGAGATTAAACCTATAGGTGGATACTGATACAGAGATTAAACCTATAGGTGGATACTGATACAGAGATTAAACCTATAGGTGGACATGATACTGATACAGAGATTAAACCTATAGGTGGACATGATACTGATATAGAGATTAAACCTATTGGTGGATACTGATACAGAGATTAAACCTATATTTATGTATTTTATTTAACCAGGCAAGTCAGTTAAGAACAATTTTTTTTTTACAATGACGGCCTACCAAAAGGCAAAATGCCTCTTTCGGGGACGAGGCCTGGGATTAAAAATGTCAAATAAATCAAATATGAATATAGGACACAACACACATCACGACAAGAGAGACAACACAACACGACGTAAAGGGAGACGTAGGTGGACATGATGCTGTGCATGACCCATGGATTGATGTGTAATCAACTGTCATGGTAGCATTGAAGGGTTTTGTAGAACACCTATATCTAGTGCTAGAAAGGGTATTGTTAATCTTGTCTACCAGACAGCTTTCTGAACCTACAGTACCAGTCAAAGTTTGGACACATCTACTCATTCAAGGGTTTTTCTTTATTTTTTAACATTGTAAAGACATCAACACTATGACATAACACATCTGGAAACATGTAGTGACAAAAAAGTGTTAAACAAATCAAAATATATATTAAATAAGAATATGTTCCTAACTGACTTGTTACATAAAGGTTCAATAAAAATTATGATAATTCAGTTTCCCATGCAGTTCTATAACCTGGTCCCAGATCTGCTGTCTCCTTCTGTAGCCTGGTCCCAGATCTGTTGTCTCCTTCTATAGCCTGATCCCAGATCTGTTGTCTCCTTCTGTAGCCTAGTCCCAGATCTGTTGTCTCCTTCTATAGCCTGATCCCAGATCTGTTGTCTCCTTCTATAGCCTAGTCCCCAGCCTGTTGTCTCCTTCTATAACCTGGTCCCAGATCTGCTGTCTCCTTCTGTAGCCTGATCCCAGATCTGTTGTCTCCTTCTATAGCCTGATCCCAGATCTGTTGTCTCCTTCTATAGCCTGGTCTCAGATCTGTTGTCTCCTTCTATAACCTGGTCTCAGATCTGTTGTCTCCTTCTATAACCTGGTCCCAGATCTGTTGTCTCCTTCTGTAGCCTGGTCCCAGATCTGTTGTCTCCTATAGCCTGGTCCCAGATCTGTTGTCTCCTATAGCCTGGTCCCAGATCTGTTGTCTCCTTCTATAGCCTGATCCCAGATCTGTTGTCTCCTTCTGTAGCCTGGTCCCAGATCTGTTGTCTCCTTCTATAGCCTGATCCCAGATCTGTTGTCTCCTTCCATAGCCTGGTCCCAGATCTGTTGTCTCCTTCTGTAGCCTGGTCCCAGATCTGTTGTCTCCTTCTGTAGCCTGGTCCCAGATCTATTGTCTCCTTCTATAGCCTGATCCCAGA
>NW_025760737.1:0-3357 GCF_021184085.1 Oncorhynchus gorbuscha
GGTATAAGATATTATAGTGTGTGGGTATAGATATTATAGTGGGGTGGGTAGTAAGATATTATAGTGGGGTATGTGGTATAAGATATTAGGTATGTATTGTGGGGGTGTGGTGGGTATAAGATATTATGAGTGGTGGTGTGGTGGGTAAAAATATAATTATAATGTGTTGGGTATAGGATATTATAGTGGGGTGTGGTTGGTATAAGATATTATTGGGGAGTGTGGTGGGTATAAGATATTATCGTGGGGTGTGTTGGGTATAAGATATTATAGTGTGGTGTGGTGGGTATAAGATATTATAGTGTGGGTGGGTATAAGATATTATAGTGGGGTGGTGGGTATAAGATATTAGAGAGGGGTGTGGTGAGTATAAGATATTATAGTGGGGTGTGGTGGGTATAAGGTATTATAGTGGGGGTGTGGTGGGTATAAGATATTATAGTGGGGGTGTGGTGGGTAAAAGATATTATAGTGGGGTGTGGTGGGTAAAATATATTATAGTGGGGGTGTGGTGGTATAAGATATTATAGTGAGGTGTGGTTGGTATAAGATATTATTGTGGGGTGTGGTGGGTATAAGATATTATAGTGGGGGTGTGGTGGGTAAAAGATATTATAGTGGGGTGTGGTGGGTAAAAGATAATATAGTGGTGGTGTGTTAGGTAAAGATATTATAGTGGAGTGTGGTTGGTATAAGATATTGTGGGGTGTGGTGGGTAAGATATTATAGTGGGGTGTGGTGGGTAAAAGATATTATAGTGGGGGTGTGGTGGGTATAAGATATTATAGTGGAGGTGTGGTTGGTATAAGATATTATTGTAGGGGTGTGGTGGGTATAAGATATTATAGTGGGGGTGTGGTTGGTAAAAGATATTATAGTGGGGTGTGGTGGGTAAAATATAATATAGTGGGGTGTGGTTGGTATAAGATATTATTGTGGGGGTGTGGTGGGTATAAGATATTATAGTGGTGGTGTGTTGGGTAAAATATATTATAGTGGGGTGTGGTTGGTATAAGATATTATTGTGGGGGTGTGGTGGGTATAAGATATTATCGTGGGGTGTGTTGGATATAAGATATTATAGTGTGGTGTGGTGGGTATAAGATATTATAGTGTGGTGGGTATAAGATATTATAGTGAGGTGTGGTGGGTATAAGATATTATATGTGGTGTGGTGGTATATGATATTATATTGTGTGGTGTGGTGGGTATAAGATATTATAGTGGGGTGTGGTGGGTATAAGATATTATATTGTGGTGTGGTGGGTATATGATATTATATTGTGGTGTGGTGGGTATAAGATATTATAGTGGGGTGTGGTGGGTATAAGATATTATATTGTGGTGTGGTGGGTATATGATATTATATTGTGGTGTGGTGGGTATAAGATATTATAGTGTGGTGGGTATAAGATATTATAGTGGGGGTGTGGTGGCTATAAGATATTAGAGAGGGGTGTGGTGAGTATAAGATATTATAGTGGGGGTGTGGTGGGTATAAGGTATTATAGTGGGAGTGTGGTGGATTTAAGGTATTATAGTGGGAGTGTGGTGGGTATAAGATATTATAGTGGGGTGTGGTGGTTATAAGATATTATTGTGGGTTGTGGTGGGTATAAGATATTATAGCGGGGGTGAGGTGGGTATAATATATTTCAGTGGGTGTGTGGTCGGTATAATATATTTCAGTGAGGTGTGGTCGGTATAATATATTATAGTGTTGTGAGGTGGGTGTAAAAATGTTATAAAGGGGTGTTGTGGGTATAAGGAAGCTGAGGGCACATGAGCTCAGCTTCCTAAGATATTATAGTGTGGTGGGTAAAATATATTATAGTGGGGTGTGGTTGGTATAAGATATTATTGTGGGGGTCTGGTGGGTATAAGATATTATAGTGGGGGTGTGGTGGGTATAAGATATTATAGTGGAGGTGTGGTGGGTATAAGATATTATAGTGGGAGTGTGGTGAGGTATAAGATATTATATTGTGGTGTTTTGGGTATAAGATATTATAGTGTGGTGTGGTGGGTATAAGTTATTATAGTGTGATGGGTAAAAGATATTATAGTGGGGGTGTGGTGGGTTTAAGATATTATAGTGGGGGTGTGGTCGGTATAAGATATTATATTGTGGTGTTTTGGGTATAAGTTATTATAGTGTGGTGGGTAAAATATATTATAATGGGGTGTGGTTGGTATAAGATATTATTGTGTGGGGTCTGGTGGGTATAAGATATTATAGTGGGCGTGTGGTGGGTATAAGATATTATAGTGGGGGTGTGGTGGGTATAAGATATTATAGTGGGGGTGTGGTGGGTATAAAATATTATAGTGTGTTAGGTATAGGATATTATAGTGTGGTGTGGTGGGTATAAGATATTATAGTGTGGTGGGTATAAGATATTATCGTGGGGTGTGGTGGGTATAGATATTTTTTGTGGTGTGTTGGGTATAGGATATTATAGTGTGGTGTGGTGGGTATAAGATATTATAGTGTGGTAGGTATAAGATATTAGAGAGGGGGTGTGGTGAGTATAAGATATTATAGTGGGGTGTGGTTGGTATAAGATATTATAGTGTGGTGGGTATAAGGTATTATAGTGGGGGTGTGGTGGGTATAAGATATTTTTTGTGGTGTGTTGGGTATAGGATATTATAGTGTGGTGTGGTGGGTATAAGATATTATAGTGTGGTGGGTATAAGGTATTATAGTGGGGGTGTGGTGGGTATAAGGTATTATAGTGGGGTGTGGTGTGTATAAGATATTATAGTGGGGGTGTGGTGGGTAAAAGATATTATAGTGGGGTGTGGTTGGTATAAGATATTATTGTGGGGGTGTGGTGGGTATAAGATATTATAGTGGGGGTGTGGTGGGTAAAAGATATTATAGTGGGGTGTGGTTGGTAAAAGATATTATAATGGGGGTGTGGTGGGTAAAAGATATTATAGTGGGGTGTGGTTGGTATAAGATATTATAGTGGGGTGTGGTTGGTATAAGATATTATTGTGGGGGTGTGGTGGGTATAAGATATTATAGTGGTGGTGTGGTGGGTAAAAGATATTATACATTTACATTTATATTTAAGTCATTTGGCAGACGCTCTTATCCAGAGCGACTTACAAATTATAGTGGGGTGTGGTTGGTATAAGATATTATTGGGGGTGTGGTGGGTATAAGATATTATCGTGGGGGTGTGTTGGGTATAAGATATTATAGTGTGGTGTGGTGGGTATAAGATATTATAGTGTGGTGGGTATAAGATATTATAGTGGGGTGTGGTGGGTATAAGATATTAGAGAGGGGTGTGGTGAGTATAAGATATTATAGTGGGGGTGTGGTTGGTAAAAGATATTATAGTG
>NW_025760738.1:0-3356 GCF_021184085.1 Oncorhynchus gorbuscha
CTTTGTCACCATGTACACTGGTTCCTTCCCTCTCTTTCTCCTTTGTCACCATGTACCCTCGGTTCCTTCCCTCTCTTTCTCTTTCTCTTTGTCACCATGCTACCCCGGTTCCTTCCCTCTCTTTCTCTTTGTCCCCATGTACCTCTGGTTCCTTCCCTCTCTTTCTCTTTGTCACCATGTACCCCCGGTTCCTTCCTCTCTCTCTTTCTCTTTGTCACCATGTACCCCGGTTCCTTCCCTCTCTTTCTCTTTCTCTTTGTCACCATGTACCCCCGGTTCCTTCCCTCTCTTTCTCTTTCTCTTTGTCACCATGTACCCCCGGTTCCTTCCCTCTCTTTCTCTTTCTCTTTGTCACCATGTACCCTCGGTTCCTTCCTCTCTCTTTCTCTTTGTCACCATGTACCCCCGGTTCCTTCCCTCTCTCTTTGTCCCCATGTACCCCCGGTTCCTTCCCTCTCTTTCTCTTTCTCTTTGTCACCATGTACCCCCGGTTCCTTCCCTCTCTTTCTCTTTCTCTTTGTCACCATTGCCCAGTTTCCTTCCTCTCTTTCTCTTGTCACCATGTGCCCCAGTTCATTCCTCTTTCTCTTTGTCACCATGTACCCCAGTTTCCTTACCTCTTTCTCTTTGTCTGTATACCCCAGTTTCCTTCCCTCTTTCTCTTTCTCTTGTCTATGTACACCAGTTTCCTTCCCTCTCTTTCCCTGTCCACTTTGTCACCATGTACCCAGTTTCCTTCCCTCTTTCCCTGTCCTTTGTCTGCCATGTGCCCCATTTACCATTCCCTCTTTCGTCCAGCTGTCACCTGTACCCCGGTTCCTTCCCTCTTTCTCTTTCTCTTTGTCACCATGTACCTAGTTTCCTTCCCTCTCTTTCTCTCTTTCTCTTTGTCACCATGTACCCCAGTTTCCTTCCCTCTCTTTCTCTTTCTCTTTGTCACCATTACCCCCAGTTTCATTCCCTCTCTTTCCTGTCATAAATCTTTCATGTGCCCCAGGTTCACATTCCTCTCCTGTCCGCTGTCACCATGTACCCCGGTTCCTTCCCTTCTTTCCTCTTTGTCACCATGTGCCCCGGGTTCCTTCCCTCTCTTTCCCTTTCTCTTTGTCTGCCTTTTGTTCATTCCCTCCTCTTTCCCTGTCCCTTTGTCACCATGTACCCAGTTTCCTTCCCTCTCTTTCCTGTCCCTTTGTCACCATGTACCCCGGTTTCGTGCCATATAACCACCGTCAGCTGTCACCATGTACCCCGGTTCCTTCCCTCTCTTTCTCTTACTCTTTGTCACCATGCACCCAGTTCATCCCTCTCTTTCTCTTTGTCCCCATGTACCTCTAGTTCCTTCCCTCTCTTTCTCTTTGTCACCATGTACTTAGTTTCCTTCCCTCTCTTTCTCTTTGTCCCCATGTGCCCTAGTTCATTCCCTCTCTTTCTCTTTCATGCTGTCACCATGTCTTATCAGTTCATTCTTATCTTTTCATCTTTGATCTCATGTACTTAACCATTCCCTCTCTTTCTCTTTCTCTTTGTGCCATGTACTTGGTTCTTCCATCTCATTTCTCTTTGTCACCCATGTACTTGTTTTCCTTTCCTTTCTCTTTTCTCTTTGTTTCCTTCCCATGTACCCTAGTTTCCTTCCCTCTCTTTCTCTTTCATGTGCCCTCGTTCTTCACCATCTCTTTGTCACCTGCCCCCGGTTCCTTCCCCTCTCTTTGTCCCCATGTCTTTTTTCTCTTTGTCACCATGTACTTTGGTTCCTTCCCTCTCTTTCTCTTTCTCTTTGTCACCATGTACTGATTTCCTTCCTCTCTCTTTCTCTTTTGTCCCCTTGATTCATCCCTCTCAATATATTTTGTCACCACCTCTCCATGTACCCAGTTTCCTTCCCTCTTTCTCTTTCTCTTTGTCACCATGTACCCAGTTTCCTTCCCCTCTTTCCTTTCCCTTTGTCCCCATGTACCCCAGTTCCTTCCCTCTCTTTCCCTGTCCTTTGTCTATGTACCCCAGTTCATTCCCTCTCTTTCCTGTGATCCGGCTGATCACCATGTCGGTTCCTTCCTCTCTTTTCTCTTTGTCACCATGTACCTAGTTCCTTCCCTCTTTCTCTTTGTCCCCATGTACCCAGTTTCCTTCCCTCTCTTTCTCTTTCTCTTTGTCACCATGTACCCCAGTTTCCTTCCCTCTCTTTCTCTTTCTCTTTGTCTGTTTATCTTTTCCTCAATCCATTGTGCCATTCCGGTTTTCCCCCCTCTTTCCCTGTCCTTTGATCACCATGTGCCCCTGGTTCCTTCCCCTCTTTCTTTCTCTTTGTCACCATGTACCCCAGTTTCCTTCCCTCTCTTTCTCTTTGTCACCATGTACCCTGGTTCCTTCCCTCTTTCCCTTTCTCTTTCCTTTGTCCACCATGTACCCTCAGTTCCTTCCCTCTCTTTCTCTTTGTCACCATGTACTTTGATTCATTTTCTCTTTCTCTTTGTCCCCATGTACCTCCTAGTTTCCTTCCCTCTCTTTCTCTTTTTCTCTTCCCTCTCTTTCTCTTTGTCCCCATGTGCTTCCCTGGTTCCTTCCCTCTTTCCACTCGTCCGGCTGATCTTAAATGTGCCCCCGTTTCCTTCCCTCTTTCTCTTTCTCTTTGTCACCATGTACCCCATTATTTATCTCTTTCTCTTTATTTAATGTACCTCTGGTCATTCCCATCTCTTTCTCTTTGTCACCATGTACTAGTTATTATATAATATCTTTGATCTACATGTGCCCCTCTTATTATATCAACATCTTTCAGCTGTCACCATGTACCCTCGGTTCCTTCTCTCTCTTTTCTCTTTGTCACCATGTACCTGATTCCTTCCCTCTCTCCTTGTCCCCATGTACCCCAGTTTCCTTCCTCTCTTTCTCTTTCTCTTTGTCACCATGTACCCCGGTTCCTTCCCTCTTTGTCTTTCATTTTCATTTTCTTTGTCACCATAAAATACCCCAGGTTCCTTCCCTCTCTTGTCCCTTGTCCCTTTGTCACCATGTACCCCTGGCCCCTTCCCTCTCTTTCCTGTCCCTTTGTCACCATGTACACCCAGTTCCTTCCCTTCTTTCCCTGTCCCTTTGTCACCATGTACCCCCGGTTCTTCCTCTCTTTCCCCTTTTCTTTGTCACCATGTAATTCCCCTGTTCCTTCCTCTCTTTCTCTCCTTGTCCTTGTCACTATAAAATTTCGTCTTTCCTCTCTTTCCCTTGTCCCTTTGTCACCATGTACCTCTCGGTTCCTTCCTCTCTTCTCTGTCCTTTGTCACCATGTACCCCCGGTTCCTTCCCTCTCTTTCCTTTCTCTTTGTCACCATGTACCCCCGGTTCCTTCCCTCTCTTTC
>NW_025760739.1:0-3355 GCF_021184085.1 Oncorhynchus gorbuscha
ACAGTCTAGACCACCAACAAGCAAACAATGCAGATGTAGAAGCAATGTGGCTTCAGGAAAAACAGAAACAGTCTAGACCACCAACAAGCAAACAATGCAGATGTAGAAGCAATGTGGCTTCAGGAAAAACAGAAACAGTCTAGACCACCAACAAGCAAACAATGCAGATGTAGAAGCAATGTGGCTTCAGGAAAAACAGAAACAGTCTAGACCACCAACAAGCAAACAATGCAGATGTAGAAGCAATGTGGCTTCAGGAAAAACAGAAACAGTCTAGACCACCAACAAGCAAACAATGCAGATGTAGAAGCAATGTGGCTTCAGGAAAAACAGAAACAGTCTAGACCACCAACAAGCAAACAATGCAGATGTAGAAGCAATGTGGCTTCAGGAAAAACAGAAACAGTCTAGACCACCAACAAGCAAACAATGCAGATGTAGAAGCAATGTGGCTTCCAGGAAAAACAGAAACAGTCTAGACCACCAACAAGCAAACAATGCAGATGTAGAAGCAATGTGGCTTCAGGAAAAACAGAAACAGTCTAGACCACCAACAAGCAAACAATGCAGATGTAGAAGCAATGTGGCTTCAGGAAAAACAGAAACAGTCTAGACCACCAACAAGCAAACAATGCAGATGTAGAAGCAATGTGGCTTCAGGAAAAACAGAAACAGTCTAGACCACCAACAAGCAAACAATGCAGATGTAGAAGCAATGTGGCTTCAGGAAAAACAGAAACAGTCTAGACCACCAACAAGCAAACAATGCAGATGTAGAAGCAATGTGGCTTCAGGAAAAACAGAAACAGTCTAGACCACCAACAAGCAAACAATGCAGATGTAGAAGCAATGTGGCTTCAGGAAAAACAGAAACAGTCTAGACCACCAACAAGCAAACAATGCAGATGTAGAAGCAATGTGGCTTCAGGAAAAACAGAAACAGTCTAGACCACCAACAAGCAAACAATGCAGATGTAGAAGCAATGTGGCTTCAGGAAAAACAGAAACAGTCTAGACCACCAACAAGCAAACAATGCAGATGTAGAAGCAATGTGGCTTCAGGAAAAACAGAAACAGTCTAGACCACCAACAAGCAAACAATGCAGATGTAGAAGCAATGTGGCTTCAGGAAAAACAGAAACAGTCTAGACCACCAACAAGCAAACAATGCAGATGTAGAAGCAATGTGGCTTCAGGAAAAACAGAAACAGTCTAGACCACCAACAAGCAAACAATGCAGATGTAGAAGCAATGTGGCTTCAGGAAAAACAGAAACAGTCTAGACCACCAACAAGCAAACAATGCAGATGTAGAAGCAATGTGGCTTCAGGAAAAACAGAAACAGTCTAGACCACCAACAAGCAAACAATGCAGATGTAGAAGCAATGTGGCTTCAGGAAAAACAGAAACAGTCTAGACCACCAACAAGCAAACAATGCAGATGTAGAAGCAATGTGGCTTCAGGAAAAACAGAAACAGTCTAGACCACCAACAAGCAAACAATGCAGATGTAGAAGCAATGTGGCTTCAGGAAAAACAGAAACAGTCTAGACCACCAACAAGCAAACAATGCAGATGTAAGAAGCAATGTGGCTTCAGGAAAAACAGAAACAGTCTAGACCACCAACAAGCAAACAATGCAGATGTAGAAGCAATGTGGCTTCAGGAAAAACAGAAACAGTCTAGACCACCAACAAGCAAACAATGCAGATGTAGAAGCAATGTGGCTTCAGGAAAAACAGAAACAGTCTAGACCACCAACAAGCAAACAATGCAGATGTAGAAGCAATGTGGCTTCAGGAAAAACAGAAACAGTCTAGACCACCAACAAGCAAACAATGCAGATGTAGAAGCAATGTGGCTTCAGGAAAAACAGAAACAGTCTAGACCACCAACAAGCAAACAATGCAGATGTAGAAGCAATGTGGCTTCAGGAAAAACAGAAACAGTCTAGACCACCAACAAGCAAACAATGCAGATGTAGAAGCAATGTGGCTTCAGGAAAAACAGAAACAGTCTAGACCACCAACAAGCAAACAATGCAGATGTAGAAGCAATGTGGCTTCAGGAAAAACAGAAACAGTCTAGACCACCAACAAGCAAACAATGCAGATGTAGAAGCAATGTGGCTTCAGGAAAAACAGAAACAGTCTAGACCACCAACAAGCAAACAATGCAGATGTAGAAGCAATGTGGCTTCAGGAAAAACAGAAACAGTCTAGACCACCAACAAGCAAACAATGCAGATGTAGAAGCAATGTGGCTTCAGGAAAAACAGAAACAGTCTAGACCACCAACAAGCAAACAATGCAGATGTAGAAGCAATGTGGCTTCAGGAAAAACAGAAACAGTCTAGACCACCAACAAGCAAACAATGCAGATGTAGAAGCAATGTGGCTTCAGGAAAAACAGAAACAGTCTAGACCACCAACAAGCAAACAATGCAGATGTAGAAGCAATGTGGCTTCAGGAAAAACAGAAACAGTCTAGACCACCAACAAGCAAACAATGCAGATGTAGAAGCAATGTGGCTTCAGGAAAAACAGAAACAGTCTAGACCACCAACAAGCAAACAATGCAGATGTAGAAGCAATGTGGCTTCAGGAAAAACAGAAACAGTCTAGACCACCAACAAGCAAACAATGCAGATGTAGAAGCAATGTGGCTTCAGGAAAAACAGAAACAGTCTAGACCACCAACAAGCAAACAATGCAGATGTAGAAGCAATGTGGCTTCAGGAAAAACAGAAACAGTCTAGACCACCAACAAGCAAACAATGCAGATGTAGAAGCAATGTGGCTTCAGGAAAAACAGAAACAGTCTAGACCACCAACAAGCAAACAATGCAGATGTAGAAGCAATGTGGCTTCAGGAAAAACAGAAACAGTCTAGACCACCAACAAGCAAACAATGCAGATGTAGAAGCAATGTGGCTTCAGGAAAAACAGAAACAGTCTAGACCACCAACAAGCAAACAATGCAGATGTAGAAGCAATGTGGCTTCAGGAAAAACAGAAACAGTCTAGACCACCAACAAGCAAACAATGCAGATGTAGAAGCAATGTGGCTTCAGGAAAAACAGAAACAGTCTAGACCACCAACAAGCAAACAATGCAGATGTAGAAGCAATGTGGCTTCAGGAAAAACAGAAACAGTCTAGACCACCAACAAGCAAACAATGCAGATGTAGAAGCAATGTGGCTTCAGGAAAAACAGAAACAGATCTAGACCACCAACAAGCAAACAATGCAGATGTAGAAGCAATGTGGCTTCAGGAAAAACAGAAACGAGTCCTGAGACCACCAACAAGCAAACAATGCAGATGTAAGAAGCAATGTGGCTTCGGAAAAACAGA
>NW_025760743.1:0-3354 GCF_021184085.1 Oncorhynchus gorbuscha
TCCAGTACTAAGAACTTAAGGACACTTGTTGTTACTTAGTTTCCACCTTGCTAGGAGGGTGTGACTGATGCACAGACATTGTGGAGACAAGTGCTTGGTTCCCATTACTCATCCCTTCACATGGTTTGCAATAGGTAAAGACACATTCACATATAGAAATAATGTTTCCTTCTGACCTCCTTTTCCCTGTTCTCTTTCTGATATTCTGCATAGCAACAGGGACATGTGATAGACAAGCCTGACCTCAGGTGACTGGGGCCCATATGAGGGAGGAAGTACAGTTGCCAACACCAGACTCCCAAAGGAGACATTCTAATAACAAGAGTTAACAGTTTAAGCATATTCTGCAGATAAGTCATCTTCATTATCTACGTTACTTAGCCAATTCTGATTTCACCACAGTATACTGTACACAAATATAAATGCAACATGCAACAATTTGACTGAGTTACAGTTCGTATAAGGAAATAAATGAATTAGGGCCAAATCAAATTAATGTCACATGACTCGGCAGGGGTGCAGACATGGGTGGGCCTGTGAGGGAACAACCACTGAGGAGCCAGACCCAGCAAAATCAGAATGAGTTGTTCCCACAAAAAGGGCTTTAGTACAGACAGAAGTACTCCTCACTTTCATCAGCTGTCCGGGTGGATGGTCTCAGACGATCCCGTAGGTGAAGAAGCCAGATGTGGAGGCCCTGTATTGGGGTGGTTGTAAGGCCAGTTGAACACACTGCCAAATTTGGCTGCTTATGGTAGAGAAATGAACCCTAAATTCTCTAGCAACAGCTCTGGTGGACATTCCTGCAGTCAACATGCTAATTGCGCGCACGCTCAAAACTTGAGACATCTGTAGCATTGGGTTGTGTGACAAAACGTCACATTTTAGAGCAGCCTTTTGTTGTCCCCAGCACAAAGTACACCTGTTTAATCAGCTTCTTGATATGCCACACCTGTCAGGGAAATTGATTATCTTGGCAAAGGAGAAATGCTCACTAACAGGGCTGTGAGCACATTTTTTGTACAACATTTGAGAGAAATAAACTTTTTGTGCAAATGGAACATTACTGGGATCTTTTATTTCAGCTCATGAAACATGGGACCAACACTTTAGATTTATTTTACCTTTATTTAACTAGGCAAGTCAGTTAAGAAAAAAATATTATCTTCAATGACGGCCTAGGAACAGTGGGTTAACTGCCTTCTTCAGGGGCATAACGACAGATTTTTTTACCTTGTCAGCTCGGGGATTTGATCTGGCAACATTTCGGTTACTAGTCCAACGCTCTAACCACTAGGCTACCTTTCGCCCCCATATGTTACGTTTAGATTTTTATTCAGTTTAATATACACAACTGTCTATTTTATTATTTCATAGTAATTTACTACTTTTCTATTAATGTCTACCGAATGTGGACCTGACAGATACAATGGAATATTTTCAATGTTTTGGCAATTTAATTTCCATTAAAAAGCTCTACAATTATTGTTGTCAGTCATTATTTATTTCATTTAATTTGTATATTTTTTAAACCAAACCGACCTTTGAGGTAGGCAACACTGAACCATGCGTGAAAGCTCCAGCTGTTCAGGACAACTATATGATCACGTTTCAAGCAAACCACCATAGTCCCTGTGCCCATGAATGCCAAGATAACCTGTCTAAATGACTATCGCCCCGTAGCACTCACATCTGTAGGCATGAAATGCTTTCAAACGCTGGTCATGGCTCACACCATCACCCCAGAAACCTTGAACCCCTCCAACTTGTCTACTGCCCCAACAGGGGAATCTCTATTGCACTCAACACTGCCCTTTCGCATCTGGATAAAAGGAACACCTACGTAAGAATGATGTTCATAAGGAGCTTATCGAGGACCAAAGGAAACGGAGGGCTGAACACGCCCCCCATTCACATTTTACAGGGACATAGTGGAGCAGGTCGAGAGCATCCAATTCCTCGATGGCCACGTCACTTAGGACCTATCATGGTCCAAACACACCAACAGTCGTGAAGAGGGCACGACAACGCCTTTTCCCCCTCAGGAGGCTGAACATTTGCGGCATGAGCCCTCAGATCTCTCAAAAAGTTTCTACAGCTACACCATTGAGAGGATCTTGACTGGCTGCATCACTGCCTAGTATGGCAACTGCTCTGCATGGCGCTACAGAGGGTAGTGCGTAGGGCCCAGTACATCACTGGTGCCGATGTCCCTGCCATCCAGCAACTCGACACCAGGCGGTTTCAGAGGAAGGCACAAAAAAAGGGTCAAACAAGGGCCTTCTGAGTGGCGCAGAGGTCTACGGCACTGTAGTGTTGCAGCGTCACTACAGCCTGGGGTTCGATCGAGCTGTGACAGGGAGTCCCGTAGTGCGGCGCACAATTGGCCCAGCGTTGTCCGGGATATGGGAGGGTTTGGCCGGGTGGGCTTTACTTGCCTCATCGAGCTCTAGCCCCTAGTGGCAGGCTGGGCGCCTGCAGGCTGACTTCGGTCGTCAGTTGAACTGTGTTTCTCAGACACATTGGTGCAGCTGGCTTCCGGGTTAAGTGAGAGGATGTTAAGAAGCGTGGCTTGGTGGATCATGTTTTGGAGGACACATGACTCGACCTTTGCCTCTCCAGAGCCCGCTGGGGAGACAAGATCGTAATCACGAAATTGGGGAGAAAAGTGGGGGGTAACAATTAGCCCTCCACCCAAATAAAGTCAAATACTCCAGCCAACCAAGTCATAGACTGCTCACTCTGCTACCGCAAGGCAAGTGGTACCGGAGCACCAAGTCTAGGTCCAAGAGGCTCCTGAAAAGCTTCTACCCACAAGCCATAGGACAGCTTTATAGTTCATCAAATGGCTAACCAGACTATTTACATTGATCCCCTTTATTAGTTATGTCTCAATTACAATGAATTATTTTGCACACACAAACTACACTGACACTCCACACATACAAACACATATTGACTCCACACATGAACACACAGCTGCTACTCAGATTATTATATATCCTGATTGCCTAGTCACTTTTACTCCTACCTACATGTACATACTGTATTGACTCGGTACTGGTACTCCTTGTACATATACTCATTGTTTTTATTGTGCTACTTCTACTTTATTTAGAAAATATTTGCCTTAAATTGTATTACTATGCATTGTTGGGAATGGGCTTGTAAGTAGGTATTTCACTGTAAAGTAAATGCGGAAAACATTTCAGTTGAAGGCGTTCAGTTCAACTGACTAGGTATCGCCCTTTCCCTAAAGTCTACCAGTTGTATTTGGCCCATGTGACCAGTAAAATGTGATTTCGCTAGCATAAAACAATTGTATTTCCCATTCACACCATAGTAACAAATATA
>NW_025760744.1:0-3353 GCF_021184085.1 Oncorhynchus gorbuscha
AGAAAGGCGCAGAGCTCTTAGAGACTCCCACTCCAGAAAGGCTCACAGCTCTTAGAGACTTACCCAGGAAAGGCTGAGAGCTCTCAGAGACTTACCCAGAAAAGGCTCACAGCTCTTACAGACTTACCAGAAGGCTCAGAGCTCTTAGAGACTTCCAGAAAGGCTCAGAGCTCTTACAGACTTACCCAGAAAGGCTCCACAGCTCTTAGAGACTTACCCAGAAAGGCTCACGAGCTCTTACAGACTTACCCAGAAAGGCTCAAGCTCTTAGAGACTTACCCAGAAAGGCTCAGAGCTCTCTAGAGACTTACCCAGAAAGGCTCACAGCTCTTACAGACTTACCCAGAAAGGCTCAGAGCTCTTAGAGACTTACCCAGAAAGGCTCACAGCTCTTACAGACTTACCCAGAAAGGCTCACAGCTCTTACAGACTTACCCAGAAAGACTCACAGCTCTTACAGACTTACCCAGAAAGACTCACAGCTCTTAGAGACTTACCCAGAAAGACTTACAGCTCTTAGAGACTTACCCAGAAAGGCTCACAGCTCTTACAGACTTACCCAGAAAGGCTCAGAGCTCTTACAGACTTACCCAGAAAGGCTCACAGCTCTTAGAGACTTACCCAGAAAGGCTCAGAGCTCTTACAGACTTACCTCAGAAAGACTCACAGCTCTTACAGACTTACCCAGAAAGGCTCACAGCTCTTAGAGACTTACCCAGAAAGGCTCTACAGCTCTTACAGACTTACCCAGAAAGGCTCACAGCTCTTAGAGACTTACCCAGAAAGGCTCACAGCTCTTACAGACTTACCCAGAAAGGCTCAGAGCTCTTAGAGACTTACCCAGAAAGGCTCAGAGCTCTTAGAGACTTACCCAGAAAGGCTCACAGCTCTTAGAGACTTACCCAGAAAGGCTCAGAGCTCTTAGAGACTTACCCAGAAAGGCTCACAGCTCTTACAGACTTACCCAGAAAGGCTCAGAGCTCTTACAGACTTACCCAGAAAGGCTCACAGCTCTTACAGACTTACCCAGAAAGGCTCACAGCTCTTAGAGACTTACCCAGAAAGGCTCACAGCTCTTAGAGACTTACCCAGAAAGGCTCACAGCTCTTACAGACTTACCCAGAAAGGCTCAGAGCTCTTACAGACTTACCCAGAAAGGCTCACAGCTCTTAGAGACTTACCCAGAAAGGCTCAGAGCTCTACAGACTTACCCAGAAAGAGCTCACAGCTCTTACAGACTTACCCAGAAAGGCTCAGAGCTCTTAGAGACTTACCCAGAAAGGCTCAGAGCTCTTACAGACTTACCCAGAAAGGCTCAGAGCTCTTAGCAGACTTACCCAGAAAGGCTCACAGCTCTTACAGACTTACCCAGAAAGGCTCAGAGCTCTTACAGACTTACCCAGAAAGGCTCAGAGCTCTTAGAGACTTACCCAGAAAGGCTCAGAGCTCTTACAGACTTACCCAGAAAGGCTCAGAGCTCTTACAGACTTACCCAGAAAGGCTCAGAGCTCTTACAGACTTACCCAGAAAGGCTCAGAGCTCTTACAGACTTACCCAGAAAGGCTCAGAGCTCTTACAGACTTACCCAGAAAGGCTCACAGCTCTTAGAGACTTACCCAGAAAGGCTCAGAGCTCTTACAGACTTACCCAGAAAGGCTCACAGCTCTTAGAGACTTACCCAGAAAGGCTCAGAGCTCTTACAGACTTACCCAGAAAGGCTCACAGCTCTTACAGACTTACCCAGAAAGGCTCAGAGCTCTTACAGACTTACCCAGAAAGGCTCACAGCTCTTACAGACTTACCCAGAAAGGCTCACAGCTCTTACAGACTTACCCAGAAAGGCTCACAGCTCTTACAGACTTACCCAGAAAGGCTCACAGCTCTTAGAGACTTACCCAGAAAGGCTCACAGCTCTTACAGACTTACCCAGAAAGGCTCAGAGCTCTTACAGACTTACCCAGAAAGGCTCAGAGCTCTTACAGACTTACCCAGAAAGGCTCAGAGCTCTTACAGACTTACCCAGAAAGGCTCACAGCTCTTACAGACTTACCCAGAAAGGCTCAGAGCTCTTACAGACTTACCCAGAAAGGCTCAGAGCTCTTACAGACTTACCCAGAAAGGCTCAGAGCTCTTACAGACTTACCCAGAAAGGCTCAGAGCTCTTACAGACTTACCCAGAAAGGCTCAGAGCTCTTACAGACTTACCCAGAAAGGCTCAGAGCTCTTAGAGACTTACCCAGAAAGGCTCAGAGCTCTTACAGACTTACCCAGAAAGGCTCAGAGCTCTTACAGACTTACCCAGAAAGGCTCAGAGCTCTTACAGACTTACCCAGAAAGGCTCAGAGCTCTTACAGACTTACCCAGAAAGGCTCAGAGCTCTTACAGACTTACCCAGAAAGGCTCACAGCTCTTAGAGACTTACCCAGAAAGGCTCAGAGCTCTTACAGACTTACCCAGAAAGACTCACAGCTCTTAGAGACTTACCCAGAAAGGCGCAGAGCTCTTAGAGACTTACACAGAAAGGCTCACAGCTCTTACAGACTTACCCAGAAAGGCTCAGAGCTCTTAGAGACTTACCCAGAAAGGCTCACAGCTCTTACAGACTTACCCAGAAAGGCTCAGAGCTCTTACAGACTTACCCAGAAAGGCTCAGAGCTCTTAGAGACTTACCCAGAAAGGCTCAGAGCTCTTACAGACTTACCCAGAAAGGCTCAGAGCTCTTAGAGACTTACCCAGAAAGGCTCAGAGCTCTTACAGACTTACCCAGAAAGGCTCAGAGCTCTTACAGACTTACCCAGAAAGGCTCAGAGCTCTTAGAGACTTACCCAGAAAGGCTCAGAGCTCTTACAGACTTACCCAGAAAGGCTCACAGCTCTTACAGACTTACCCAGAAAGGCTCAGAGCTCTTACAGACTTACCCAGAAAGGCTCACAGCTCTTACAGACTTACCCAGAAAGGCTCACAGCTCTTACAGACTTACCCAGAAAGGCTCACAGCTCTTAGAGACTTACCCAGAAAGGCTCAGAGCTCTTACAGACTTACCCAGAAAGGCTCACAGCTCTTAGAGACTTACCCAGAAAGGCTCACAGCTCTTACAGACTTACCCAGAAAGGCTCACAGCTCTTAGAGACTTACCCAGAAAGGCTCACAGCTCTTAGAGACTTACCCAGAAAGGCTCACAGCTCTTAGAGACTTACCCAGAAAGGCTCAGAGCTCTTAGAGACTTACCCAGAAAGACTCACAGCTCTTACAGACTTACCCAGAAAGGCTCAGAGCTCTTACAGACTTACCCAGAAAGACTCACAGCTCTTACAGACTTACCCAGAAAGGCTCAGAGCTCTTAGAGACTTACC
>NW_025760745.1:0-3353 GCF_021184085.1 Oncorhynchus gorbuscha
CGGTTTGCCTAGGTTGGGTCCCTGGTTGCTACTCACTGAGCTTCTAAACACAGACCCATCTATAGCTCTCATTTAGGTTTTTCTGTTTGCTTCTTGCATGGTGGTATTACTGGCAAGGGCTTCATTATTGTCCTGAGAATGAGAGTGAATGAATATTATATATATTTTTCAAAATCAACAATGAAATTGCTATACAAATACTGTAGATCCCAATAGACCTTTTGAGGAGAGGCTTTAGTGAAAATGCTGCATCTCTTTATCGTTTAAGATCTTGCACCATTGGGGTAACTACCTCCAGACAGTGCAGCATATTCTAAATGATTTGCTGTCTTCGCTGACTAATGGGATTTGCATTGTGGAAAGCATGCAACATTATGGCACATTCATCTGCTCTGGGTTTAGCTAATGGATATACAGATACACATTCGTAGCCTACCCATCACATTTGGATTGCATGGCATTAGTGAGTAAACGGCGAACGCCCTGCACCTCCCTGTCCTTTCATATCGCTGGGAGATAGGGGGGACAAGCAGGGTGAGGCTCTCACCATATTAACATAGGAAAAACATCTACATTTTGCCAGAAATCTCACATTAGGCATCGCATAATGGTCCTAATGTATGCTGACGACCCTAATGTATGCCCACGACCCAAGAGTTGAGAGGGGGAGGAAAAGGGTGAACTGGAGGTGCATGCTTCACCATATTGCCCCTGGTCATAAACATGGGTAATGGAAAGAGGTGGCGTGGTCGGGGGATGGAGAAATGGAGATATATCGGCTGTCCTGGAGAATGAGGAGAACCTGTTGACTCAATACTCTTAAGGCTTCCACCAGCCTTCTTCCTCCCACTTCCACCATGTTTATTATTTATGGAGCATCTCTGTACGCTGTACCACATCTGCTTAAGTACATTCCTGAGAACACATCTCTCTTTGTTTTTCAGCTTCTTGACATAATGGTTTTCAGAAGCTCTTCCAGTAAGCATTGACAGATTATTTTTTGTTATGAAAATGGCTGTTGTTAGGAAGAGAAACCCAAAATGTGGGCTGTGGACACTTCAGAGCCACGAGCTACTTTCAAAGTGAATAAATCATTAAATAATTTAGTAATCATTCATATGTGTTGAAGAGAATGTAATGACTGAACCTGTTCTATATATACCCATACTGTACTATGTTGCTCTGATGCAGGAGTGTAGCATGGCAATACAGTACACAAAATGTTGCAACCCTTCATGTTTTAGCAGAGCTGAGGAGATCTGGGCCTGTACCCCAAAGCATCTCAGAGTAGAGGCCGATATAGATCAATACTTGAGCCTTAGATCTGGCTGAACAAGGTTACATGGACCTAAACCCAGATCACCAGCACTCCTACTCTGGGGACATGCACCAACCAGTGTCTGTTGCAACAGGGCACGGACCTCAGCATGGTCACATGATGCTGGGCGATCTCAGCGGGCATCTGATTTTTAAAAACAAAACATTTTTAACCTTTATTTAATTCGGCAAGTCAGTTAAGAACAAATTCTTATTTTCAATGACGGCCTAGGAACCGTGGGTTAACTGCTTTGTTCAGGGGCAGAACGACAGATTTGTACCTTGTCAGCTCCGCGATTCGATCTTGCAACCTTTCGGTTACTAGTCCAACGCTCTAACCACTAGGATACCTGTCGGCCCTGGATATTGTAGCAACACACTGGAGACATCCTTAAACCCGTTCTGGGCAGAAAAGGGAAGAAGTGACGATAGGTGCAACTCTGGTAATGGTGGGAGATTTTTTGGGTGGGTTGGGGTTAATAATTGGAGTTAGGATTCTAATTGGAGATGTGCACACTAATTGAAGTTACTGTTCAGATGTCAAGTTAGGATTTAGGATTTCTAACAAACTAAAGGTTCAAGTAAAACATGCAGATTTAAAACTGCAAATACACTCAGAGGATATCCTTGAATACAACCTCAGACCTTTATTCAAATAACCATATTCAAACATACTGTATATACAGTTCCTGACATGTACTCCTAGTAAAAATTCCCCGTCTTAGGTCAGTTAGGATCACCACTTTATTTTAAGAATGTGAAATGTCAGAATAATAGAGAGATTTATTTAAGCTTTTATTTCTTTCATCACATTCCCAGTGGGTCAGAAGTTTACATACACTCAATTAGTATTTGGTAGCATTGCCTTCCACATTGCCTTACATTGTTTAACTTGGGTCAAACGTTTCAGGTAGCCTTCCACAAGCTTCCCACAATAAGTTGGGGGAATTTTGGCCCATTCCTCCTGACAGAGCTGAGTCAGGAGTCAGGTTTGTAGGCCTCCTTGCTCGCATATGCTTTTTCAGTTCTGCCTGCACATTTTCTATAGGATTGAGGTCAGGGCTTTGTGATGGCCACTCCAATAATGTCCTTAAGCCATTTTGCCACAACTTTGGAAGTATGCTTGGGGTCATTGTCCATTTGGAAGACCCATTTGCGACCAAGCTTTAACTTCCTGACTGATGTCTTGAGATGTTGCTTCAATATTGCCACATAATTTCCCTGCCTCATGATGCCATCTATTTTGTGAAGTGCACCCTGCAGCAAAGCACCCCCACAACATGATGCTGCCACCCCTGTGCTTCATGGTTGGGATGGTATTCTTTGGCTTGCCAGTCTCCCCCTTTTTCCTCCAAACATAACAATGGTCATTATGACCAAACAGTTCTATTTTTGTTTCATCAGACCAGAGGACATTTCTCCAAAAAGTACGATCTTTGTTCCCATGTGTAGTTGTAAATCGCAGTCTGGCTTTTTTATGGCGGTTTTGTAGCAGTGGCTTCCTACTTGCTGAGCGGCCTTTCAGGTTATGTCGATATAGGACTTGTTTTACTGTGGATATAAATACTTTGTACGTGTTTCCTCCAGCATCTTCACAAGGTCCTTTGCTGTTGTTCTGGGATTGATTTTCACTTTTCGCACCAAAGTACGTTCATCTATAGGAGACAGAACGCATCTCATTCCTGAGCGGTTTGATGGTTGCGTGGTCCCATGGTGTTTATACTTGCGTACTATTGTTTGTACAGATGAACTTGGTACCTTCAGGCGTTTGGAAATTTCTCCCAAGGATGAACCAGACTATTTTTTTCTGAGGTCTTGGCTGATTTCTTTTGATTTTCCCATGATTTCAAGCAAAGAGGGACTGAGTTTGAAGGTAGGCCTTGAAATACATCCACATGTACACTTTCAATTGACTCAAATGATGTCAATTAGTCTATCAGAAGCTTCTAAAGCCATGACATCATTTTCTGGAATTTTCCAAGCTGTTCAAAGGCACAGTCAACTTAGTGTATGTAAACTTCTGACCCACTGGAATT
>NW_025760746.1:0-3353 GCF_021184085.1 Oncorhynchus gorbuscha
TTTTCTCTCTGTTTTCCTAGTGTTTTCTCTCTGTTTTCCCAGTGTTTAGCCAGTGTTTTCTCTCTTGTTTTCCCAGTGTTTTCTCTGTGTTTTTTCTCTTGTTTTCCCAGTGTTTTCCCAGTGTTACCCAGTGTTTTCCCAGTGTTACTCAGTGTTTTCCCAGTGTTACCCAGTGTTTTCCCAGTGTTACCGTGTTTTTCCCAGTGTTTTCCCAGTGTATGTTTTCCCAGTGTTTTCTCTCTGTTTTCCCAGTGTTTTCCCAGTGTTTTCTCTCTGTTTTCCCAGTGTTTTCCCAGTGTTTTCTCTCTGTTTTCCCAGTGTTTTCTCTCTGTTTTCCCAGTGTTTTCTCTCTGTTTTCCCAGTGTTTTCCCAGTATTTTCTCTCTGTTTTCCCAGTGTTTTCTCTCTGTTTTCTCAGTGTTTTCCCAGTGTTTTCCCAGTGTTTTCTCTCTGTTTTCCCAGTGTTTTCTCTCTGTTTTCCCAGTGTTTAGCCAGTGTTTTCTCTCTTGTTTTCCCAGTGTTTTCTCTGCGTTTTCCCAGTGTTTAGCCAGTGTTTTCTCTCTTGTTTTCCCAGTGTTTTCCCAGTGTTTACCCAGTGTTTTCTCCCTGTTTTCCCAGTGTTTAGCCAGTGTTTTCTCTCTGTTTTCCTAGTGTTTTCTCTCTGTTTTCCCAGTGTTTAGCCAGTGTTTTCTCTCTTGTTTTCCCAGTGTTTTCTCTGTGTTTTTTCTCTTGTTTTCCCAGTGTTTTCCCAGTGTTTTCTCTCTGTTTTCCCAGTGTTTTCTCTCTGTTTTCCCAGTGTTTTCCCAGTGTTTTCCCAGTGTTTTCTCTCTGTTTTCTCTCTGTTTTCCCAGTGTTTTCCCAGTGTTTTCTCTCTGTTTTCCCAGTGTTTTCTCTCTGTTTTCCCAGTGTTTTCCCAGTGTTTTCTCTCTGTTTTCCCAGTGTTTTCCCAGTGTTTTCTCTCTGTTTTCCCAGTGTTTTCTCTCTGTTTTCCCAGTGTTTTCTCTCTGTTTTCCCAGTGTTTTCCCAGTATTTTCTCTCTGTTTTCCCAGTGTTTTCTCTCTGTTTTCTCAGTGTTTTCCCAGTGTTTTCCCAGTGTTTTCTCTCTGTTTTCCCAGTGTTTTCTCTCTGTTTTCCCAGTGTTTAGCCAGTGTTTTCTCTCTTGTTTTCCCAGTGTTTTCTCTCTGTTTTCTCTGTGTTTTTTCTCTTGTTTTCCCAGTGTTTTCCCAGTGTTTTCTCTCTGTTTTCCCAGTGTTTTCCCAGTGTTTTCCCAGTGTTTTCTCTCTGTTTTCTCTCTGTTTTCCCAGTGTTTTCCCAGTGTTTTCTCTCTGTTTTCCCAGTGTTTTCTCTCTGTTTTCCCAGTGTTTTCCCAGTGTTTTCTCTCTGTTTTCCCAGTGTTTTCCCAGTGTTTTCTCTCTGTTTTCCCAGTGTTTTCTCTCTGTTTTCCCAGTGTTTTCCCAGTGTTTTCTCTCTGTTTTCCCAGTGTTTTCCCAGTATTTTCTCTCTGTTTTCCCAGTGTTTTCCCAGTGTTTTCTCTCTGTTTTCTCAGTGTTTTCTCTCTGTTTTCCCAGTGTTTTGTCTCTGTTTTCCCAGTGTTTTCCTAGTGTTTTCTCTCTGTTTTCCCAGTGTTTTCTCCCTGTTTTCCCAGTGTTTTCTCTCTGTTTTCCCAGTGTTTTCTCTCTGTTTTCCCAGTGTTTTCTCCCTGTTTTCCCAGTGTTTTCTCTCTGTTTTCCCAGTGTTTTCTCTCTGTTTTCCCAGTGTTTTCTCTCTGTTTTCCCAGTGTTTTCTCTCTGTTTTCCCAGTGTTTTCTCTCTGTTTTCCCAGTGTTTTCCCAGTGTTTTCTCTCTGTTTTCCCAGTGTTTTCTCTCTTTTTTTCCCAGTGTTTTCCCAGTGTTTTGTCTCTGTTTTCCCAGTGTTTTCCCAGTGTTTTCTCTCTGTTTTCCCAGTGTTTTCTCCTGTTTTTTTCCCAGTGTTTTCTCTCTGTTTTCCCAGTGTTTTTGTCTCTGTTTTCCCAGTGTTTTCTCCCTGTTTTCCCAGTGTTTTCTCTCTGTTTTCCCAGTGTTTTCTCTCTGTTTTCCCAGTGTTTTCCCAGTGTTTTCTCTCTGTTTTCCCAGTGTTTTCTCTGTTTTCCCAGTGTTTTCCCAGTGTTTTCTCTCTGTTTTCCCAGTGTTTTCTCTCTGTTTTCCCAGTGTTTTCTCTCTGTTTTCCCAGTGTTTTCTCTCTGTTTTCTCAGTGTTTTCTCTCTGTTTTCCCAGTGTTTTGTCTCTGTTTTCCCAGTGTTTTCCTAGTGTTTTCTCTCTGTTTTCCCAGTGTTTTCTCCCTGTTTTCCCAGTGTTTTCTCTCTGTTTTCCCAGTGTTTTTGTCTCTGTTTTCCCAGTGTTTCTCCCTGTTTTCCCAGTGTTTTCTCTCTGTTTTCCCAGTGTTTCTCTCTGTTTTCCCAGTGTTTTCCAATTGTTTTTCTCTCTGTTTTCCCAGTGTTTTCTCTGTTTTCCCAGTGTTTTCCCAGTGTTTTCTCTCTGTTTTCCCAGTGTTTTCTCTCTGTTTTCCCAGTGTTTTCTCTCTGTTTTCCCAGTGTTTTCTCTCTGTTTTCCCAGTGTTTAGCCAGTGTATTTTCTGTATGTTCCAAGACATTCAAATTCTCCATCCCAAAACCCTTTATGTCTATAATATGGGGTCATTCATTGAAATGTAATCTCCAAGTTGCCACAGAGGAAGTTATTATTACTACGATACTTGGAGTGCACATACAAATACGTTTTCCATATGTTTATTTATGTGAGTGTCACGCCCTGACCATAGAGAGCCTTTTATTCTCTATGTTGGTTTGGTCAGGGTGTGACTAGGGTGGGTACTCTAGTTTTTGTATTTCTATGTTGGCCTGGTATGGTTCCCAATCAGAGACAGCTGTCTATCGTCGTCTCTGATTGGGGATCATATTTAGGCAGCCATTTCCACCACTGTGTTTTTGTGGGGTCTTGTTTGTGTGTAGTGGTCTGTGAGTACTCCATGACTTCACCTTTCGTTTTGCTCTTTACTGTTTTTGTGAGTTTCATTTCAATTAAACCTCTACGTATGCTGCGCCTTGGTCCATTTATTCCAACTAACGTGACAGAAAATCACACCACCCACAGACCAAGCAGCGTGCCCAGGAGGAGCAGGGATCCTGGGCCTGGGAGGAAAGCCAGGAGTGGAGGACATCCTGGACTTGGGATGAAATAATGGTAGGAGACAAAAGCCGTCCACGGAAGCAGGCGGAAGCAGGCGGAAGCAGCGAAGGAGGGACAGCTACGACACTGTTGGTTTGGCTGGAGAGGCAAGACAGTCGACCTATGAAGCGTGTTGGCCGTCCGATGCCAC
>NW_025760747.1:0-3352 GCF_021184085.1 Oncorhynchus gorbuscha
TCGTAATGACGAGAACAGACTGGAGACTCGATCAAGAACTGCAGGTTGCCTCGGGAAGGCACTTGACCGTAGCAGACTCAGACACCTGCTCACCACGCAGCATCTGTGGGAAACACAACACGACAGGGCGATACACAGACACAGCACGGTGAACAATAGACAAGGATCCACAGGGCAGAAACGGAAAACAAGGGGAGAAATAGGGACTCTAATCAGGAAAAGGATAGGAAACAGGTGTGGGAAGACTAAATGATTGATTAGGGAAGAGAACAACTGGGAAGCAGGAAGACGATAGAGAGAAGAGAGAGGAAAGGAGAGAGAAAAAGGGAACGAACCTAAAAGACCAGCAGGGGAAATGAACAGAGGGAAAAGCAAAATGACAAGACAATCTAAGACAAACATGACAGGAACTGTGATGCAGTGAATTATAAGTGAAATAATATGTCTGTAAACAATTTTGGAAAATGACTTGTCATGCACAAAGTATATGTCCTAACCGACTTGCCTAAACTATAGTTTGTTAACAAGAAATTTGTGGAGGGCTTGAAAACAAGAAAACTTACTGGAAGTCTTCATATTTCTGAGTAATATTCCTTGAATTATTCTTTGATGTCAGGTCTAATGGTAAATGTTATTCATACTACACATGGCGTACTGTACTGTATATACTTGGCCTCTAAATGTGCATCTCTGAGCTAAAATTAACTCAATAATTTATTTCTGGGACTCATTGTGTCATGTTTTGTCATATATTGTCTTGTCATTATGCTTTCCTTCTGTTGTTTCCCCTGCTGGTCTTATTAGGTTCGTTCCCTTTTCTATCCCTCTCTCCCTCTCTCTCCCTCTCTCTATCGTTCTGCTCCCAGCTGTGCCCTATTCCCCTAATCAATCATTTAGTCTTCCCACACCTGTTCCTTATCTTTTCCCTGATTAGAGTCCCTATTTCTTCCCTTGTTTTCCGTTCCTGCCCTGTCGGATCCTTATCTATTGTTCACCGTGCTGTGTTTGTGTATCGCCTGTCGTGTCGTGTTTCCCTCAGATGCTGCGTGGTGAGCAGGTGTCTGAGTCTGCTAGGTTCAGTGCCTTCCCGAGGCAACCTGCTGTTCAAGATCGAGTCTCCAGTCGGTTCGTCTATTCACGAGTGGAAGTTGTGTTTTTTGATTGTATTTTACTTTACTGGATTAAAGACTCTGTTTTCGCCAAGTCGCTTTGGGTCCTCATTCACCTGCATAACAGAAGGATCCGACCAAGAATGGACCCAGCGACCAGGATTCTTTCTCTACTCTCGAGTTCCAGGGAACGTGCTCGGCAGACACGAGCAGGAATTGTCTGCTGCTCGGCATGCCGTTGAGACCCTGGCCGCTCAGGTCTCCGACCTCAAGACAGTATCAGAGTCTTGCCTCGTGTCACCAGCTACTTCCGGTTCTTCCGAGCCTCCGGAACCTAGGGCTAATAACCCACCTTGTTATTCTGGGTAGCCCACTGAGTGCCGCCCTTCTCACCCAGTGTGATATCGTGTTCTCTCTCCAACCCAACACATACCAAGAGAGAGAGCTCGGATTGCCTACGTCATATCACCTTACTGGTCGGGCTCGGCAGTGGGGCACAGCTATCTGGGAGGCAAGCGCTGAGTGTACTAACAATTATCTGGAACTAAAGAGGAGATGATAAGGGTTTTTGATCGCTTCAGTTTTTGGGAAAGAAGCTTCCTGGTCCCTGTCTTCCTATGTCAAGGTAATCGATCCATAACGGATTACCAATAGAGTTTCGCACTTTGCTAGCTCCAGTAACTGAACGAAAGCAGGCGTTGCTCGCCGCTTTCTGGAGGGACTCGACGCTAAGGTTAAGGATGAGATTCTCTCTCGGGAGGTTCCATCCAGCGTGATTCTTTGATTGAACTCTGCCATTCGCATTGAACGACGGGTAGATCTTCGTCACCGAGCCTATAGAAGAGAGCTCGCGTTAACTGTGTCTCCTCTCTCCGACACTACCGTCTTCCCACTGACTCGTGTGTTGAGCCCATGCTGGGGGTATTCGCATCCCGACTAAGGAGAGGGAACGGAGAATCACCAACCGCCTCTTGTCTCTATTGCGGTTCCGCTGGTCATTTGTCATTTCATGTCCAGTTAAAGGCCAGAGCTCATCAGTAAGCGGAGGGCGACTGATAAGCGCTACCAGACGGTCCTCTCCGTCAAGTACATGTACTACTTTACCGGTCCATCTACGCTGGACCGGATCGGCAGCATCCTGCAGTGCATTAATAGACTCTGGGGCAGAGGGCTGTTTTATGGACGAAGCCTGGGCGCTGAACATGACATTCCTCTCAGACAGTTAGGGAGCCTACGGTCATGTTTGCCTTGGATGGTAGTCCTCTCCCCAGTATATTATGTGAAACACTACCTTTAACCCTCACTGTATCTGGTAACCATAGTGAGACCATTTCTTTTGATTTTGTTCACCTTTTACACCTGTTGTTTTGGGTCATCCCTGGCTAGTGTGTCATAATCCTTCTTTTGATTGGTCTAGTGGTTCTATCCTTTTTCCTGGAGCGTTTCTTGTCATGTGAGTGTTTAATGTCTGCTATTTCTCCTGTTTGTTCTGTCTCTTCTCAGGAGGAACCTGGTGATTTGACAGAGCGCCGGAGGAATATGGTCTGCGCACGGTCTTCAGTCGAAGTCCAGAACCAACTCCCTTCCTCCTCACCGGTCGTATGATTGTTGTTCTGATCTCTTTAAGAAGCGTTTTAATCCGCTCCTATCCTTGTTGCACCTGACGCCACTAAACAGTTTATTGTTGAGGTTGACGCTTGCCGGGGGTGGGCGTGGAGCCATTCTGTCCCAGCGCCTCCGATACTGACGATGGGGTCCACCCTTGTGCGTATTTTTCTGCTTCTGCTCCTGGTCTTGCTGGGTCTCAGTCTGTTCCCTGCCACGCATCTCTCCTGTTCTTGTTCCTGCCCTTGCTGTGTCTCAGTCTGTCCCTAGTTGTTACTCTCCTGGCCTGTTTGGTTCTGTTTGCTCTTAAGCTTTCAGTTCTCTACCCGTGTCTCATTTTTTTTTTAGAGTAGTACCCTAGTTTCCCTTTTTATCGTTTTTCGTCACGGTCCTGAGGAGAGGAGTTGGGTTCTTTCTCGGGACGTGCTGGACCGTTTGTGATCTATGATTTCCTCCGTTGCCGCCAGTGTTCCTCCTCGAGAGCGCCAGGAGGCGCTCGGTGAGTGGGGGGGTACTGTCATGTTTTGTCATATATTGTCTTGTCATTATGCTTTCCCTTCTGTTCGTTTCCCCTGCTGGTCTTATTAGGTTCGTTCCCTTTTTCTATCCCTCTCTCTCCCCCTCTCTCTCCTCTCTCT
>NW_025760748.1:0-3350 GCF_021184085.1 Oncorhynchus gorbuscha
ATCTCATGTATCTTATCCTAGTAGCACCCTCTGGTGGCTTATCTCATGTATCTTATCCTACTAGCACCCTCTGGTGGCTTATCTCATGTATCTTATCCTAGTAGCACCCTCTGGTGGCTTATAGCCTCATGTATCTTATCCTACTAGCACCCTCTGGTGGCTTATAGTCTCATGTATCTTATCCTACTAGCACCCTCTGGTGGCTTATCTCATGTATCTTATCCTAGTAGCACCCTCTGGTGGCTTATCTCATGTATCTTATCCTACTAGCACCCTCTGGTGGCTTATCTCATGTATCTTATCCTAGTAGCACCCTCTGGTGGCTTATAGTCTCATGTATCTTATCCTAGTAGCACCCTCTGGTGGCTTATCTCATGTATCTTATCCTACTAGCACCCTCTGGTGGCTTATCTCATGTATCTTATCCTAGTAGCACCCTCTGGTGGCTTATAGCCTCATGTATCTTATCCTAGTAGCACCCTCTGGTGGCTTATAGCCTCATGTATCTTATCTAGTAGCACCCTCTGGTGGCTTATAGCCTCATGTATCTTATCCCTCTAGCTCCCTCTGGTGGCTTGTCTCTGTATCTTATCCTACTAGCACCCTCTGGTGGCTTATCTCATGTATCTTATCTAGTAGCACCCTCTGGTGGCTTATAGCCTCATGTATCTTATCCTAGTAGCACCCTCTGGTGGCTTATAGCCTCATGTATCTTATCCTACTAGCACCCTCTGAGTAGCTTATCTCATGTATCTTATCCTACTAGCACCCTCTGGTGGCTTATCACCATGTATCTTATCCTAGTAGCCTCATGTATCTTATCTATTAGCACCCTCTGAGTGGCTTATAGCCTCATGTATCTTATCCTAGTAGCACCCTCTGGTGGCTTATAGCCTCATGTATCTTATCCTAGTAGCACCCTCTGGTGGCACGCCTCATGTATCTTATCCTATTAGCACCCTCTGGTGGCTACCAGCCTCATGTATCTTATCTAGTAGCCTCATGTATCTTATCCTAGTAGCACCCTCTGGTGGCTTATGGCCTCATGTATCTTATCCTGGTAGCACCCTCTGGTGGCTCATGGCCTCATGTATCTTATCCTAGTAGCACCCTCTGGTGGCTTATAGCCTCATGTATCTTATCCTAGTAGCAGCACCTCTGGTGGCTTATAGCCTCATGTATCTTATCCCTAGTGGCACCCTCTGGTGGCTTATGGCCTCATGTCTTGTCTGTGGCACCTCTGGTGGCTCATAGCCTCGTATCTTGTCTAGTAGCACCCTCTGGTGGCCTATAGCCTCATGTATCTTATCCTAGTAGCACCCTCTGGTGGCTTATAGCCTCATGTATCTTATCCCTAGTAGCACCACTCTGGTGGCTTATGGCCTCATGTATCTTATCCTGTGGCACCTCTGGTGGCTTATAGCTCATGTATCTTATCCTAGTAGCACCCTCTGGTGGCTTATAGCCTCATGTATCTTATCCTAGTAGCACCCTCTGGTGGCTTATAGCCTCATGTATCTTATCCTAGTAGCACCCTCTGGTGGCTTATAGCCTCATGTATCTTATCCTAGTAGCACCCTCTGGTGGCTTATAGCCTCATGTATCTTATCCTAGTAGCACCCTCTGGTGGCTATAGTCTCATGTATCTTATCCTACTAGCACCCTCTGGTGGCTTATAGCCTCATGTATCTTATCCTAGTAGCACCCTCTGGTGGCTTATAGCCTCATGTATCTTATCCTAGTAGCACCCTCTGGTGGCTTATAGCCTCATGTATCTTATCCTACTAGCACCCTCTGGTGGCTTATAGCCTCATGTATCTTATCCTAGTAGCACCCTCTGGTGGCTTATAGTCTCATGTATCTTATCCTAGTAGCACCCTCTGGTGGCTTATAGCCTCATGTATCTTATCCTAGTAGCACCCTCTGGTGGCTTATAGCCTCATGTATCTTATCCTAGTAGCACCCTCTGGTGGCTTATAGCCTCATGTATCTTATCCTAGTAGCACCCTCTGGTGGCTTATAGCCTCATGTATCTTATCCTAGTAGCACCCTCTGGTGGCTTATAGCCTCATGTATCTTATCCTAGTAGCACCCTCTGGTGGCTTATAGCCTCATGTATCTTATCCTAGTAGCACCCTCTGGTGGCTTATAGCCTCATGTATCTTATCCTAGTAGCACCCTCTGGTGGCTTATAGCCTCATGTATCTTATCCTAGTAGCACCCTCTGGTGGCTTATAGCCTCATGTATCTTATCCTAGTAGCACCCTCTGGTGGCTTATAGCCTCATGTATCTTATCCCTAGTAGCACCCTCTGGTGGCTTATAGCCTCATGTATCTTATCCTAGTAGCACCCTCTGGTGGCTTATAGCCTCATGTATCTTATCCTAGTAGCACCCTCTGGTGGCTTATAGCCTCATGTATCTTATCCTAGTAGCACCCTCTGGTGGCTTATAGCCTCATGTATCTTATCCTAGTAGCACCCTCTGGTGGCTTATAGCCTCATGTATCTTATCCTAGTAGCACCCTCTGGTGGCTTATAGCCTCATGTATCTTATCCTAGTAGCACCCTCTGGTGGCTTATAGCCTCATGTATCTTATCCTAGTAGCACCCTCTGGTGGCTTATAGCCTCATGTATCTTATCCTAGTAGCACCCTCTGGTGGCTTATAGCCTCATGTATCTTATCCTAGTAGCACCCTCTGGTGGCTTATAGCCTCATGTATCTTATCCTAGTAGCACCCTCTGGTGGCTTATAGCCTCATGTATCTTATCCTAGTAGCACCCTCTGGTGGCTTATAGCCTCATGTATCTTATCCTAGTAGCACCCTCTGGTGGCTTATAGCCTCATGTATCTTATCCTAGTAGCACCCTCTGGTGGCTTATAGCCTCATGTATCTTATCCTAGTAGCACCCTCTGGTGGCTTATAGCCTCATGTATCTTATCCTAGTAGCACCCTCTGGTGGCTTATAGCCTCATGTATCTTATCCTAGTAGCACCCTCTGGTGGCTTATAGCCTCATGTATCTTATCCTAGTAGCACCCTCTGGTGGCTTATAGCCTCATGTATCTTATCCTAGTAGCACCCTCTGGTGGCTTATAGCCTCATGTATCTTATCCTAGTAGCACCCTCTGGTGGCTTATAGCCTCATGTATCTTATCCTAGTAGCACCCTCTGGTGGCTTATAGCCCTCATGTATCTTATCCTAGTAGCACCCTCTGGTGGCTTATAGCCTCATGTATCTTATCCTAGTAGCACCCTCTGGTGGCTCATAGCCTCATGTATCTTATCCTAGTAGCACCCTCTGGTGGCTTATAGCCTCATGTATCTTATCCTAGTAGCACCCTCTGGTG
>NW_025760749.1:0-3350 GCF_021184085.1 Oncorhynchus gorbuscha
TTTGATTCCTAGGATTCATATAATATTCAATGAATATAGTCTCCAACATCCAATTTGGTCGTTTTGATTCCTAGGATTCATATAATATTCAATGAATATAGTCTCCAACATCCAATTTGGTCGTTTTGATTCATAGGATTCATATAATATTCAATGAATATAGTCTCCAACATCCAATTTGGTCGTTTTGATTCCTAGGATTCATATAATATTCAATGAATATAGTCTCCAACATCCAATTTGGTCGTTTTGATTCCTAGGATTCATATAATATTCAATGAATATAGTCTCCAACATCCAATTTGGTCGTTTTGATTCCTAGGATTCATATAATATTCAATGAATATAGTCTCCAACATCCAATTTGGTCGTTTTGATTCCTAGGATTCATATAATATTCAATGAATATAGTCTCCAACATCCAATTTGGTCGTTTTGATTCCTAGGATTCATATAATATTCAATGAATATAGTCTCCAACATCCAATTTGGTCGTTTTGATTCCTAGGATTCATATAATATTCAATGAATATAGTCTCCAACATCCAATTTGGTCGTTTTGATTCCTAGGATTCATATAATATTCAATGAATATAGTCTCCAACATCCAATTTGGTCGTTTTGATTCCTAGGATTCATATAATATTCAATGAATATAGTCTCCAACATCCAATTTGGTCGTTTTGATTCCTAGGATTCATATAATATTCAATGAATATAGTCTCCAACATCCAATTTGGTCGTTTTGATTCCTAGGATTCATATAATATTCAATGAATATAGTCTCCAACATCCAATTTGGTCGTTTTGATTCCTAGGATTCATATAATATTCAATGAATATAGTCTCCAACATCCAATTTGGTCGTTTTGATTCCTAGGATTCATATAATATTCAATGAATATAGTCTCCAACATCCAATTTGGTCGTTTTGATTCCTAGGATTCATATAATATTCAATGAATATAGTCTCCAACATCCAATTTGGTCGTTTTGATTCCTAGGATTCATATAATATTCAATGAATATAGTCTCCAACATCCAATTTGGTCGTTTTGATTCACTAGGATTCATATAATATTCAATGAATATAGTCTCCAACATCCAATTTGGTCGCTTTGATTCCATAGTGATTCATATAATATTCAATGAATATAGTCTCCAACATCCAATTTGGTCGTTTTGATTCCTAGGATTCATATAATATTCAATGAATATAGTCTCCAACATCCAATTTGGTCGTTTTGATTCCTAGGATTCATATAATATTCAATGAATATAGTCTCCAACATCCAATTTGGTCGCTTTGATTCCTAGGATTCATATAATATTCAATGAATATAGTCTCCAACATCCAATTTGGTCGTTTTGATTCCTAGGATTCATATAATATTCAATGAATATAGTCTCCAACATCCAATTTGGTCGTTTTGATTCCTAGGATTCATATAATATTCAATGAATATAGTCTCCAACATCCAATTTGGTCGTTTTGATTCCTAGGATTCATATAATATTCAATGAATATAGTCTCCAACATCCAATTTGGTCGTTTTGATTCATAGGATTCATATAATATTCAATGAATATAGTCTCCAACATCCAATTTGGTCGTTTTGATTCCTAGGATTCATATAATATTCAATGAATATAGTCTCCAACATCCAATTTGGTCGTTTTGATTCCTAGGATTCATATAATATTCAATGAATATAGTCTCCAACATCCAATTTGGTCGTTTTGATTCCTAGGATTCATATAATATTCAATGAATATAGTCTCCAACATCCAATTTGGTCGTTTTGATTCCTAGGATTCATATAATATTCAATGAATATAGTCTCCAACATCCAATTTGGTCGTTTTGATTCATAGGATTCATATAATATTCAATGAATATAGTCTCCAACATCCAATTTGGTCGTTTTGATTCCTAGGATTCATATAATATTCAATGAATATAGTCTCCAACATCCAATTTGGTCGTTTTGATTCCTAGGATTCATATAATATTCAATGAATATAGTCTCCAACATCCAATTTGGTCGTTTTGATTCATAGGATTCATATAATATTCAATGAATATAGTCTCCAACATCCAATTTGGTCGTTTTGATTCCTAGGATTCATATAATATTCAATGAATATAGTCTCCAACATCCAATTTGAGTCGTTTTGATTCCTAGGATTCATATAATATTCAATGAATATAGTCTCCAACATCCAATTTGGTCGTTTTGATTCCTAGGATTCATATAATATTCAATGAATATAGTCTCCAACATCCAATTTGGTCGTTTTGATTCCTAGGATTCATATAATATTCAATGAATATAGTCTCCAACATCCAATTTGGTCGTTTTGATTCATAGGATTCATATAATATTCAATGAATATAGTCTCCAACATCCAATTTGGTCGTTTTGATTCCTAGGATTCATATAATATTCAATGAATATAGTCTCCAACATCCAATTTGGTCGTTTTGATTCATAGGATTCATATAATATTCAATGAATATAGTCTCCAACATCCAATTTGGTCGTTTTGATTCATAGGATTCATATAATATTCAATGAATATAGTCTCCAACATCCAATTTGGTCGTTTTGATTCCTAGGATTCATATAATATTCAATGAATATAGTCTCCAACATCCAATTTGGTCGTTTTGATTCCTAGGATTCATATAATATTCAATGAATATAGTCTCCAACATCCAATTTGGTCGTTTTGATTCATAGGATTCATATAATATTCAATGAATATAGTCTCCAACATCCAATTTGGTCGTTTTGATTCCTAGGATTCATATAATATTCAATGAATATAGTCTCCAACATCCAATTTGGTCGTTTTGATTCCTAGGATTCATATAATATTCAATGAATATAGTCTCCAACATCCAATTTGGTCGTTTTGATTCATAGGATTCATATAATATTCAATGAATATAGTCTCCAACATCCAATTTGGTCGTTTTGATTCATAGGATTCATATAATATTCAATGAATATAGTCTCCAACATCCAATTTGGTCGTTTTGATTCATAGGATTCATATAATATTCAATGAATATAGTCTCCAACATCCAATTTGGTCGTTTTGATTCCTAGGATTCATATAATATTCAATGAATATAGTCTCCAACATCCAATTTGGTCGTTTTGATTCATAGGATTCATATAATATTCAATGAATATAGTCTCCAACATCCAATTTGGTCGTTTTGATTCATAGGATTCATATAATATTCAATGAATATAGTCTCCAACATCCAATTTGGTCGTTTTGATTCCTAGGATTCATATAATATTCAATGAATATAGTCTCCAACATCCAATTTGGTC
>NW_025760750.1:0-3350 GCF_021184085.1 Oncorhynchus gorbuscha
TGTGTGTCGCATGTGAATCTATTAGTGTGTGTGTGTGTCGCATGTGAATCTATTAGTGTGTGTGTGTGTCGCATGTGAATCTGTTAGTGTATGTGTGTGTCGCATGTGAATCTATTGAGTATATGTGTGTCGCATGTGAATCTATTGAGTGTAATGTGTGTGTGTCGCATGTGAATCTATTAGTGTATGTGTGTGTCGCATGAATGTATTAGTGTATGTGTGTCGCATGTGAATCTATTAGTGTATTGTGTGTCACATGTGAATCTATTAGTGTATGTGTGTACGCATGTGAATCTATTAGTGTATGTGTGTCACATGTGAATCTATTAGTGTATGTGTGTCGCATGTGAATCTATTAGTGTATGTGTGTGTCGCATGTGAATCTATTAGTGTATGTGTGTGTCGCATGTGAATCTATTAGTGTATGTGTGTGTCGCATGTGAATCTATTGAGTGTATCTGTGTGTCGCATGTGAATCTATTAGTGTGTGTGTGTCATGCATGTGAATCTATTAGTGTGTGTGTGTCGCATGTGAATCTATTAGTGTATGTGTGTGTCGCATGTGAATCTCATTAGTGTGTGTGTGTCGCATGTGAATCTATTAGTGTATGTGTGTGTCGCATGTGAATCTATTAGTGTATGTGTGTGTCGCATGTGAATCTATTAGTGTATGTGTGTGTCGCATGTGAATCTATTAGTGTATGTGTGTGTCGCATGTGAATCTATTAGTGTATGTGTGTGTCGCATGTGAATCTATTAGTGTGTGTGTGTGTCGTATGTGAATCTATTAGTGTATGTGTGTGTCGCATGTGAATCTATTAGTGTAGTGTGTGTCGCATGTGAATCTATTAGTGTATGTGTGTGTCGCATGTGAATCTATTAGTGTGTGTGTGTCGCATGTGAATCTATTAGTGTGTGTGTGTCGCATGTGAATCTATTAGTGTGTGTGTGTCGCATGTGAATCTATTAGTGTGTGTGTGTGTCGCATGTGAATCTATTAGTGTATGTGTGTCGCATGTGAATCTATTAGTGTATGTGTGTCGCATGTGAATCTATTAGTGTGTGTGTGTCGCATGTGAATCTATTAGTGTATGTGTGTGTCGCATGTGAATCTATTAGTGTGTGTGTGTCGCATGTGAATCTATTAGTGTGTGTGTGCATGTGAATCTATTAGTGTATGTGTGTCGCATGTGAATCTATTAGTGTATGTGTGTGTCACATGTGAATCTATTAGTGTGTGTGTGTCGCATGTGAATCTATTAGTGTATGTGTGTGTCGCATGTGAATCTATTAGTGTGTGTGTGTCGCATGTGAATCTATTAGTGTGTGTGTGTCGCATGTGAATCTATTAGTGTGTGTGTGTCGCATGTGAATCTATTAGTGTGTGTGTGTCGCATGTGAATCTATTAGTGTATGTGTGTGTCGCATGTGAATCTATTAGTGTATGTGTGTGTCGCATGTGAATCTATTAGTGTATGTGTGTGTCGCATGTGAATCTATTAGTGTGTGTGTGTCGCATGTGAATCTATTAGTGTATGTGTGTGTCGCATGTGAATCTATTAGTGTATGTGTGTGTCACATGTGAATCTATTAGTGTGTGTGTGTCACATGTGAATCTATTAGTGTATGTGTGTGTCGCATGTGAATCTATTAGTGTGTGTGTGTCGCATGTGAATCTATTAGTGTATGTGTGTGTCGCATGTGAATCTATTAGTGTGTGTGTGTCGCATGTGAATCTATTAGTGTATGTGTGTTCGCATGTGAATCTATTAGTGTATGTGTGTGTCGCATGAATCTATTAGTGTATGTGTGTGTCGCATGTGAATCTATTAGTGTATGTGTGTGTCGCATGTGAATCTATTAGTGTATGTGTGTGTCGCATGTGAATCTATTAGTGTATGTGTGTGTCGCATGTGAATCTATTAGTGTATCTGTGTGTCGCATGTGAATCTATTAGTGTATGTGTGTGTCGCATGTGAATCTATTAGTGTATGTGTGTGTCGCATGTGAATCTATTAGTGTATGTGTGTCGCATGTGAATCTATTAGTGTATGTGTGTGTCGCATGTGAATCTATTAGTGTATGTGTGTGTCGCATGTGAATCTATTAGTGTATGTGTGTGTCACATGTGAATCTATTAGTGTGTGTGTGTCGCATGTGAATCTATTAGTGTATGTGTGTCGCATGTGAATCTATTAGTGTATGTGTGTGTCACATGTGAATCTATTAGTGTGTGTGTGTGTCACATGTGAATCTATTAGTGTGTGTGTGTGTCGCATGTGAATCTATTAGTGTGTGTGTGTCGCATGTGAATCTATTAGTGTATGTGTGTGTCACATGTGAATCTATTAGTGTGTGTGTGTGTCGCATGTGAATCTATTAGTGTATGTGTGTGTCGCATGTGAATCTATTAGTGTATGTGTGTCGCATGTGAATCTATTAGTGTGTGTGTGTCGCATGTGAATCTATTAGTGTATGTGTGTGTCACATGTGAATCTATTAGTGTGTGTGTGTCGCATGTGAATCTATTAGTGTGTGTGTGTCGCATGTGAATCTATTAGTGTATGTGTGTGTCACATGTGAATCTATTAGTGTGTGTGTGTGTCACATGTGAATCTATTAGTGTGTGTGTGTGTCGCATGTGAATCTATTAGTGTGTGTGTGTCGCATGTGAATCTATTAGTGTATGTGTGTGTCACATGTGAATCTATTAGTGTGTGTGTGTGTCGCATGTGAATCTATTAGTGTGTGTGTGTCGCATGTGAATCTATTAGTGTATGTGTGTGTCGCATGTGAATCTATTAGTGTGTGTGTCGCATGTGAATCTATTAGTGTATGTGTGTGTCGCATGTGAATCTATTAGTGTGTGTGTGTCGCATGTGAATCTATTAGTGTATGTGTGTGTCACATGTGAATCTATTAGTGTATGTGTGTGTCGCATGTGAATCTATTAGTGTGTGTGTGTCGCATGTGAATCTATTAGTGTATGTGTGTGTCACATGTGAATCTATTAGTGTGTGTGTCGCATGTGAATCTATTAGTGTATGTGTGTGTCACATGTGAATCTATTAGTGTATGTGTGTGTCACATGTGAATCTATTAGTGTATGTGTGTCACATGTGAATCTATTAGTGTATGTGTGTGTCACATGTGAATCTATTAGTGTGTGTGTGTGTCGCATGTGAATCTATTAGTGTGTGTGTGTCGCATGTGAATCTATTAGTGTATGTGTGTGTCACATGTGAATCTATTAGTGATGTGTGTGTCGCATGTGAATCTATTAGTGTATGTGTGTGTCGCATGTGAATCTATTAGTGTATGTGTGTGTCGCATGTGAATCTATTAGTGTA
>NW_025760751.1:0-3348 GCF_021184085.1 Oncorhynchus gorbuscha
ACGTGCGTTTCATCGAAAAGCGCAGGAAAATCTGATCACTGAAAATGGAAATATATATCCATGCGCGACTTGAACCCATTGATAAAGGTGAACCACATTTAATGGGGCTGAGGTTGCAATACCTACAGCTTCCACACGTTGTCTAGAGTCTTGTCATTTGCCTAGGCTTTGTTTCTTGATCAAACAGACGCAAGGCAACGCATTTCTTCCGGTCTCTGACAGGATATTTTGGTTGAGAATTACCCGGACATTATTTCCAGACGGACAGCTAAAGAATATATTTCGCCTCGTGATCAATTTGATCACTTATTAACGTTTAATAATACCTAAAGTTGCATTACAAAAGTATTTCAAAGAGTTTTGTGAAAGTTTATCGTCGACTTTTTTAATTTTTAAAAATGACGTTACGTTATAAGACGCTATTTTTTTCCGTTTATCACACAGTCTTCATAGATCGATATCTAGGCTATATATGGACCGATTTAATCGGAAAAAAAGACCCAATAGTGATTATGGGACATCTAGGAGTGCCAACAAAGAAGATGGTCAAAGGTAATGAATGTTTTATATTTTATTTGTGCGGTTTGTGTAGCGACGACTATGCTAATTATTTTGTTTACGTCCCCTGCGGGTCTTTTGGGGTGTTACATGCTATCAGATAATAGCTTCTCATGCTTTCGCCGAAAAGCATTTTAAAAATCTGACTTGTTGCCTGGATTCACAACGAGTGTAGCTTTAATTCAATACCCTGCATGTGTATTTTAATGAACGTTTGAGTTTTAACTAGTACTATTAGCATTTAGCGTAGTGCATTTGCATTTCCAGATGTCTAGATGGGACGCCTGCATGCCAGGTGGGAGCAAGAGGTTAAAATAGGAGGTTTCTACATAATTTGGGGGACTTAAAAATGAATGATATGTACCCGTTGATTCTTTAAGAATATAACTTAGAAATGCCTCATGAGCTTAGATCAACTGTTCAAACCCATCAGAAACCAAAATAACTTTGTTTTACTCCAACACTTGTAAACAAAGAAAATGTAAACAAACACCATACACTATAACCTCAAAACATGGTTAAAACTATCATGTTTATATCATGGATGGTCAGTCCTTGCATCCATAGCTCGGTCTATGAATTTGAGAGTGGTTGCATTTCTCCGGCCCATCTCTCAGCCTTTTATCAAACCAGAGATGCTTTGTTATGGTTTCACCTGCTGATTGCGGCTTTAACTTCTTTGAGGTAGGGGGCGGCATTTTCACGTCCGGATAAAAAGCGTGCCCAGAGTAAACTGCCTGCTACTCAGGCCCAGATGCTAGGATATGCATATTATTAGTATATTTGGGTAGAAAACACTCCAAAGTTTCTAAAACTGTTTGAATGATGTCTGTGAGTATAACAGAACTCATATGGCAGGCAAAAACCTGAGAAACAATCCAACCAGGAAGTGGGAAATCTGAGGTTTGTAGGTTTTTAAGTCTTAGCCGTTCAGTGTCTGTGGGGTCATATTGCAGTTCCTACGGCTTCCACTAGATGTCAACAGTCTTTAGAACCTTGTTTCAGGCTTCTACTGTGAAGTGGGAGAGAATGAGAGCTGATTGAGTCATGGGTCTGCCAGAAGGCCATGTGCTCAGTCAGGCGCGCGCCCGTGAGAGTTAGCTCCATTCCCTTTAATTTCTAAAGACAAAATGAATTCTCCGGTTGAAACGTTATTGAAGATTTATGACAAAAACAGCCTAAAGATTGATTATATACATTGTTTGACATGTTTCTACGAACTGCGATATAACTTTGACTGTCTGGACCTAGTGCCTGCGAATTTGGATTACTGTACTAAATGCGCGAACAAAAAGGAGGTATTTGGACATAAATGATGGACTTTATCGAACAAAACTAACATTTATTGTGGAACTGGGATTCCTGGGAGTGCATTCTGATGAAGATCATCAAAGGTAAGTGAATATTTATAATGCTATTTCTGACTATTGTTGACAACATAACATGGAGGGTATCTGTATTTCTTGCTTTAGTCTCTGAATGCTGTACTCAGATTATTCCATGGTGTGCTTTTTCGGTAAAGCTTTTTTGAAATCTGACAAAAGCAGTTGCATTAACCTCTCTCGGGTATGTGGGATGCTAGCTGGCCAACATCCAGTGAGATTGCAGAGCGCCAAATTCAAATACAGAAATACTCATAAGAAATACTCATTATAAAAATTCTGAGAACAAAACATAATTTATATAGGCTTAAAGGTGAACTTCTTGTGAATCCAACCACGGTGTCAGATTTTTTAAAGTGAAAGAATACCTTACGAATATTTTAGAACATAGCCCAGCAGACAAATCATTACAAACAGTAACCAGCCAAGCAGAAGAGTTACAAAACTCAGAAATAAAGATCAAATGAATCCCTTACCTTTGATGATCTTCATATGGGTGCACTCAGAAGACATTCATTTACTCAATAAATGTTCCTTTTGTTCGATAAAGTCTCTTTATATCCAAAAACCTCAGTTTTGTTCACTCGTTTTCTTCAGGAATGCACAGGCTCAAACACAGTCAAATCAGACAGACAAAAAAATCCTAATTGCATCTGTAAAGTTCATAGAAACATGTCAAATGATGTTTATAGTCAATCATCAGGTTGTTTTTAGACTAAATTATATATAATATTTAAACCGGACAATAACGTCGTCAATATAAAAGGTAAACAAGAAATGCACTCTCCTGGGATTGCACATGAAAAAGCTCTGTGACACGTCATGGTCCACTCATTCAGACTGCTCTTACTCCCTCATTTATCAGAATACAAGCCTGAAACTATTTCTAAAGACTGTTGACATCTAGTGGAAGGCATAGGAACTACAAATTGAGTTCTAAGTCTATGGATACTGTAATGGCATTGAATGGTTAATTACAAAACAAAACAAAAAAACTACTTCCTGAATGGATTTTTCAAAGGTTTTCGCCTCTGTTATACTTGCAGACACTATTTTAACAGTTTTGGAAACTTTGGAGTGTTTTCTATAGGTATCCTGTGTCTGTGTGTGTGTGTGTATCCTGTGTTCTTTTCTCTCCTTCTCCCCTCACAGGTGAAAATCATCACTCCCCAATCAGTCAACAATCAATCATCAATCAGAAGACACACCTCCTCCTGTTTCCTACCCAATCACAGTTCCTTTCCCTTGGTTTAAAAACCCCATCAGTTGTTTGGTCAAGAGCTCAATCTCTCTGTAAATGCCATGTCTGTAGGTCTCTGTGTTTCACTCTCTCTTTGTGTATTAACCTCTGTTTTGTTTGAGCACCTCCATAGCACTTTGTCATCACCTGTGAGTATTGTTTTGGTTA
>NW_025760752.1:0-3348 GCF_021184085.1 Oncorhynchus gorbuscha
TGACATCAGAGACCCTACTACAGTCTGACATCAGGAGACCCTACTACAGTCTGACATCAGGAGACCCTACCACAGTCTGACATCAGGAGACCCTACTACAGTCTGACATCAGGAGACCCTACTACAGTCTGACATCAGGAGACTCTACTACAGTCTGACATCAGGAGACCCTACAGTCTGACATCAGGGAGACCCTACTACAGTCTGACATCAGGAGACCCTACTACAGTCTGACATCAGGAGACCCTACTACAGTCTGACATCCAGGAGACCCTACTACAGTCTGACATCAGGAGACACAGTCTGACATCCAGGAGACACAGTCTGACATCAGGAGACACAGTCTGACATCTACAGTCTGACATCCAGACCCTACCACAGTCTGACATCCCAGGAGAACCATCCAGGGAGCCCTACATCAGGAGACACAGTCTGACATCAGGAGACCCTACCACAGTCTGACATCAGGAGACCCTACCACAGTGACTGACATGACATCAGGAGACCCTACCACAGTCTGACATCAGGAGACCCTACTACAGTCTGACATCCAGGAGACACAGTCTGACATCAGGAGACCCTACTACAGTCTGACATCCAGGAGACCCTACAGTCTGACATCCCAGGAGACACAGTCTGACATCAGGAGACACAGTCTGACATCAGGAGACCCTACAGTCTGACATCCAGGAGACACAGTCTGACATCCAGGAGACCCTACTACAGTCTGACATCAGGAGACCTACTACAGTCTGACATCCAGGAGACCTACCACAGTCGGCATCAGGAGACCTACTACAGTCTGACATCCAGGAGACCCTACTACAGTCTGACATCAGGAGACCCTACCACAGTCTGACATCAGGAGACCAGTCTGACACCAGGAGACCCTACTACAGTCTGACATCAGGAGACCCTACCACAGTCTGACATCAGGAGACCCTACCACAGTCTGACATCAGGAGACCCTACTACAGTCTGACATCAGGAGACCCTACTACAGTCTGACATCAGAGACCCTACTACAGTCTGACATCAGAGACCCTACACAGTCTGACATCAGAGACCCTACCACAGTCTGACATCAGAGACACAGTCAGTCTGACATCAGGAGACACAGTCTGACATCAGGAGACCCTACCACAGTCTGACACCAGGAGACCCTACTACAGTCTGACATCAGGAGACACAGTCTGGCATCAGGGAGACCCTACCACAGTCTGACACCAGGAGACCCTACTACAGTCTGACATCAGGAGACACAGTCTGGCATCAGGGAGACCCTACTACAGTCTGACATCAGGAGACCCTACCACAGTCTGACACCAGGAGACACAGTCTGGCATCAGGAGACCATACCACAGTCTGACATCAGGAGACACAGTCTGACATCAGGAGACCCTACCACAGTCTGACATCAGGAGACCCTACCACAGTCTGACATCAAGAGACCCTACTACAGTCTGACATCAGGAGACACAGTCTGGCATCAGGAGACCCTACTACAGTCTGACATCAGGAGACCCTACCACAGTCTGACATCAGGAGACAGAGTCTGACATCAGGAGACCTACTACAGTCTGACATCAGGAGACACAGTCTGACATCAGGAGACACAGTCTGACATCAGGAGACCCTACTACAGTCTGACATCAGGGAGACCACAGTCTGACATCAGGAGACCCTACTACAGTCTGACATCAGGGAGACCCTACCACAGTCTGACATCAGGAGACACAGTCTGACTACAGTCTGACATCAGAGACACAGTCTGACATCAGGAGACCCTACTACAGTCTGACATCAGGAGACCCTACTACAGTCTGACATCAGGAGACCCTACTACAGTCTGACATCAGGAGACCCTACTACAGTCTGACATCAGGAGACCCTACTACAGTCTGACATCAGGAGACCCTACTACAGTCTGACATCAGGAGACCCTACCACAGTCTGACATCAGGAGACACAGTCTGACATCAGGAGACACAGTCTGACATCAGGAGACCCTACTACAGTCTGACATCAGGAACCCTACACAGTCTGACATCAGGAGACCCTACTACAGTCTGACATCAGGAGACCCTACCACAGTCTGACATCAGGAGACCCTACACAGTCTGACATCAGGAGACCCTACTACAGTCTGACATCAGGAGACACAGTCTGACTCAGGAGACCCTACTACAGTCTGACATCAGGGAGACCCCTACTACAGTCTGACATCAGGAGACACAGTCTGACATCAGGAGACTACCACAGTCTGACATCAGGAGACCCTACTCAGGAGACACAGTCTGACATCAGGAGACCCTACAGTCTGACATCAGAGACACAGTCTGACATCAGGAGACCCTACTACAGTCTGACATCAGGAGACCCTACACAGTCTGACATCAGGAGACCAGTCTGACGCACACAGTCTGACATCAGGAGACCCTACCACAGTCTGACATCAGGAGACCTACCACAGTCTGACATCAGGGAGACCCTACCACAGTCTGGACATCAGGAGACCCTACTACAGTCTGACATCAGGAGACACAGCCTGACATCAGGAGATCTTACTACAGTTCTGACATCAGGGAGACACAGTCTTCTGACATCAGGAGACACAGTCTCATATCAGGAGACCCTACCACAGTTCTACATCAGGAGACCCTACTACAGTCTGACACGTAGGAGACCCTACCACAGTCTGACATCAGGAGTATACAGTCTGACATCAGAGTATCTCTACCACAGTCTGACATCAGGAGACCCTACTACAGTCTGACATCAGGAGACACAGTCTGACATCAGGAGACACAGTCTGGACATCAGGAGACCCTACTACAGTCTGACATCAGGAGACCCTACTACAGTCTGACATCAGGAATTTTACAGTCTGACATCAGGAGACCCCTACTACAGTCTGACATCAGAACCCTACTACAGTCTGACATCAGGAGACCTACTACAGTCTGACATCAGGAACCCTACTACAGTCTGGCATCAGGAGACCCTACCACAGTCTGACATGATTGAAATAAATATTAATTGGCATTATATTTCATGATTTGAAACTGTAAATGTTTGACTCTTTTGATTTAATATAGCGAATGACAAAAAAATCCCCAAAAGCTTATTGAATTCAAATACAGGTTGTTTTGGCTCTTAAACAGCTGCACACAGATTGTTTCCTGGACAGGTGCGTGTGACTCTGCGGTCACCTCTCCGTGACTCAGAGATCGACCAGGCTCTTGCAACTATGAGCATCAGCATCACCCCTCTCCGTGACTTCGTGAGCTCGCCAGGCTCTGCACTCATGAGCATCAGCATCACCTCTCCATGACTCAGAGTTCGACT
>NW_025760753.1:0-3348 GCF_021184085.1 Oncorhynchus gorbuscha
ACGTAACTGTGTTGATTGGTCACATTAATAAAGTAACTGTGTTGATTGGTCAGCCTCTCAGCCATATAGATACAATACACATGTCATTTAATAATGTGCTTTTGAAAGTGAATAAAGTGTTATATTACCTCTCATCCTCTCACCTCCGTTGTTCAACTTGATGGGCAGCTGCGTTGCCATGGCGAGGAGGTTCTGCTGCAGCTCATGCTGCATGAGCCTCTGTTGATCCATCGACATCCTCTTCTTCTCCGGCGGCTCCCCGCTCTCCGGCGGCTCGCTCAGCTGCTCCAACGCTGCAGCCGCCCCGTGGTGCCCTCCCAGAGACATCTCCCCAACACGGCCCGGCAGACCTCCCGACATCAGGCCGTCCTCTGAGGGAACACAAAGCAAAAAGATACTTTATTCATTTACTGTACATTCTTTCTTTCATTCAGATCTCAGAAATGCGTCTTTTGTTTTCAACCCCAGAATGAGCATTATGTAGGCTACTGTTGACATGGTCACAAACTGATTATAGATGGCAGTAGAAGTGATTATGGATGGCAGTAGTAGTGATTATAGATGGCAGTAGTAGTGATTATAGATGGCAGTAGTAGTGATTATAGATGGCAGTAGTAGTGATTATAGATGGCAGTAGTAGTGATTATGGATGGCAGTAGTAGTGATTATAGATGGCAGTAGTAGTGATTATAGATGGCAGTAGTAGTGATTATGGATGGCAGTAGTAGTGATTATAGATGGCAGTAGCAGTGATTATAGATGGCAGTAGAAGTGATTATGGATGGCAGTAGTAGTGATTATAGATGGCAGTAGTAGTGATTATAGATGGCAGTAGTAGTGATTGTGGATGGCAGTAGTAGTGATTATAGATGGCAGTAGTAGTGATTATAGATGGCAGTAGTAGTGATTATAGATGGCAGTAGTAGTGATTATAGATGGCAGTAGTAGTGATTATAGATGGCAGTAGTAGTGATTATAGATGGCAGTAGTAGTGATTATAAATGGCAGTAGCAGTGATTATAGATGGCAGTAGTAGTGATTATAGATGGCAGTAGTAGTGATTATAGATGGCAGTAGTAGTGATTATAGATGGCAGTAGTAGTGATTATAGATGGCAGTAGTAGTGATTATAGATGGCAGTAGTAGTGATTATAGATGGCAGTAGTAGTGATTATAGATGGCAGTAGTAGTGATTATAGATGGCAGTAGTAGTGATTATAGATGGCAGTAGTAGTGATTATAGATGGCAGTAGTAGTGATTATAGATGGCAGTAGTAGTGATTATAGATGGCAGTAGCAGTGATTATAGATGGCAGTAGTAGTGATTATAGATGGCAGTAGCAGTGATTATAGATGGCAGTAGTAGTGATTATAGATGGCAGTAGTAGTGATTATAGATGGCAGTAGTAGTGATTATAGATGGCAGTAGTAGTGATTATAGATGGCAGTAGTAGTGATTATAGATGGCAGTAGTAGTGATTATAGATGGCAGTAGTAGTGATTATAGATGGCAGTAGTAGTGATTATAGATGGCAGTAGTAGTGATTATATATGGCAGTAGTAGTGATTATAGATGGCAGTAGCAGTGATTATAGATGGCAGTAGTAGTGATTATAGATGGCAGTAGTAGTGATTATAGATGGCAGTAGTAGTGATTATAGATGGCAGTAGCAGTGATTATAGATGGCAGTAGTAGTGATTATAGATGGCAGTAGCAGTGATTATAGATGGCAGTAGTAGTGATTATAGATGGCAGTAGCAGTGATTATAGATGGCAGTAGTAGTGATTATAGATGGCAGTAGTAGTGATTATAGATGGCAGTAGTAGTGATTATAGATGGCAGTAGTAGTGATTATAGATGGCAGTAGTAGTGATTATAGATGGCAGTAGCAGTGATTATAGATGGCAGTAGTAGTGATTATAGATGGCAGTAGTAGTGATTATAGATGGCAGTAGTAGTGATTATAGATGGCAGTAGTAGTGATTATAGATGGCAGTAGCAGTGATTATAGATGGCAGTAGCAGTGATTATAGATGGCAGTAGCAGTGATTATAGATGGCAGTAGTAGTGATTATAGATGGCAGTAGTAGTGATTATAGATGGCAGTAGTAGTGATTATAGATGGCAGTAGAAGTGATTATAGATGGCAGTAGTAGTGATTATAGATGGCAGTAGTAGTGATTATAGATGGCAGTAGAAGTGATTATAGATGGCAGTAGTAGTGATTATAGATGGCAGTAGTAGTGATTATAGATGGCAGTAGAAGTGATTATAGATGGCAGTAGTAGTGATTATAGATGGCAGTAGAAGTGATTATAGATGGCAGTAGTAGTGATTATAGATGGCAGTAGTAGTGATTATAGATGGCAGTAGAAGTGATTATAGATGGCAGTAGTAGTGATTATAGATGGCAGTAGTAGTGATTATAGATGGCAGTAGCAGTGATTATAGATGGCAGTAGCAGTGATTATAGATGGCAGTAGCAGTGATTATAGATGGCAGTAGTAGTGATTATAGATGGCAGTAGTAGTGATTATAGATGGCAGTAGTAGTGATTATAGATGGCAGTAGTAGTGATTATATATGGCAGTAGTAGTGATTATAGATGGCAGTAGTAGTGATTATAGATGGCAGTAGTAGTGATTATAGATGGCAGTAGCAGTGATTATAGATGGCAGTAGTAGTGATTATAGATGGCAGTAGTAGTGATTATATATGGCAGTAGTAGTGATTATAGATGGCAGTAGAAACATTAAGGATCTCACTAATGGTTATACTCTGGGTTGATATTCAAACTTTGTGGGAAATTATAGCATGAGCAGCCAAAACATGAGAGGATCATTTTTCACAAGGAAATCAAATTTCATAACCATTGTGTGTTCACTCTATCCTGTGTTTAAAATGTCATTACATTCACCAGTCAGGTCACAGCATTGTGCCTGTCACTGAAACATTAAGACACACACACACAAACAGGCATTTGTCCTCTTTCAAATCATCTTAGTGATCCCCCAAAAGAATGCCATCCCTATGGTAGCCTGGGTGCCGGTCTGTTTGTGGCTTATTGCCAAAAGAGTGAAAAAGATTTGGCTATAGAGTACAAACAGACTGGTACTTGGGATATCCTTATGGCGCAATACCACAAGCTGCAACTCACACTGCTCTCTCTCTCTCTCGCTCTCCCTCTCTCTCTCGCCTTCCCCCCTCTCTCTCGCTCCCCCCCTCTCTCTCTCTCTCCTTCCCCCCTCTCTCTCTCTCTCGCTCCCCCCCCTCTCTCTCTCTCTCCTTCCCCCTCTCTCTCTCTCTCTCTCTCTCTCTCTCTCTCTCTCTCCTTCCCCCTCTCTCT
>NW_025760754.1:0-3348 GCF_021184085.1 Oncorhynchus gorbuscha
TCCACCGAACACCACCTCCACCTAACCCCACCTGCACCTAACCCCACCTGCACCTAACCCCACCTGCACCTAACCCCACCTCCACCTAACTCCACCTCCACTGAACCCCACCTGCACCTAACCCCTCCACCTAACCCCACCTGCACCTAACCCCACCTGCACCTAACACCTTCTCCACCTCAACCCCCACCTGCACCTAACCCCACCTCCACCAAACCCCACCTCCACCTAACCCCCACCTCCACCTAACCCCACCTGCACCTGCACCTAACCCCACCTCCACCTAACCCCACCTGTACCCAACACCACCTCCACCTAATCCCATCTCTACCTAACCCCACCTCCACCCAACCCCACCTGCACCTAACCTCCACCTGCACGCTCATACCCAACCTCCAGCCTCCACCACCTGCACCAAACCCCACCTGCACCTCCAACCCCACCTGCACCTCAACGCCAACCTCCACCTAACCCACCCTGCACCTAACCCCACCTGCACCTAACCCCACCTGCACCTAACCCCACCTGCACCTAACCCAACCTGCACACCAACTAACCCCACCTGCACCTCAACCCTACCTACACCTACACCACCTCCACTAACCCCACCTGCACCTACCCCACCTCCACCAACCCCACCTGCACCTAACACCACCTCCACCTAGACACCACCTGACCAACCCACACCTGCACCTAACCCTACCTGCAACATAACCCCCACTCATCCACCACAACCACCACCTCGACACCTGCACCTAACCCCACCTGCACCTAACCCCACCTCCACCTAACCCTACTTGTACCTAACACCACTCTCCACCTGATCCCACCTCTACCTAACCGTGGCAGGCTCCGACCTGACCCCAGATCTGCACCTAACCCCACCTGCAACTAACCCCACCTGCACCTAACCCCACCTCCACCTAGCCCCACCTGCACCTAACTCCACCTGCACCTAACCCCACCTGCACCCAACTCCAACTCCATCCTGCACCTGTAACCCCACCTGCACCGAACCCCACCTCCACCGAACACCACCTCCACCCAACCCCACCTGCACCTAACCCCACCTGCACCTCAACCCCACCTGCACCTAACCCCACCTCCACCCGACTCCACCTCCACCGAACCACCACCTGGCGCCTAACCCCCTCCACCTAACCCCACCTGCACCTAACTCCACCTGCACCTAACCCCACCTGCACCTAACCCCACCTCCACCTAACCCACCCTCACCTAGCACCTCCAACCCCACCCTGCACCTAACCCCATCTCCACCTAACCCCACCTGCACCCCAACCCCACCTGCACCCTAACCCCACCTCCACCTAACCCCACCCCTCCATCTAACCCCACCTTCACCTAACCCCATCTGCACCTAACCTCCATCTCTCAATCTCCAATAAGAGTTTCCTTCTGATCGTTCTGCATTCTGTCTTCTCATCCATGGTGGAAAGATGTAGAAGAGAAGGAGACCCTAAAGCTAGTGCTGCCCAAACAACAATTCCTAACTGTCCTAAACTGTTATTTTTTAGGGCTGAGCCTTAGCTCAACTGTTGTTTGAGGTGAATAGATTTGTTTTATGGTGAAGCGGGCAACCGGGTAGCTTATACTCCTTCATCACCTGTGGAGCACCAGGACAATGTTAGAGATTTCAGACAGTCGTTTAAGACAGTCGTTTCAGACCGTCCAAACCATTCAAACTCTCAACTCCCGCTTAACACTAATAAATACTCAGCCTGATGGCAGTGAGTGAGTTGGAGTCATTTGGTGAGATCCTACAACTCATTTACGACCTCTAGCAAGTGGGACTGATCTGGCAGTCGCTCCTCCTCTCTCACTCCGTCCTCCCACCCTCGTGTGTGTGTGTGTGTGTGTGTGTGTGTGTGTGTGTGTGTGTGTGTGTGTGTGTGTGTGTGTGTGTGTGTGTGTGTGTGTGTGTGTGCTAGTGTAGTAGTGCTATGCAGTGCAAGGCATATGGCAAGGTGCGTAAGTGCAGCGTGATATGGGCAAGGTGCTATGCGTGCGTGCGTGCGTGCGTGTGTGTGTGTGTGTGTGTGAGTGTGTGTGTGAGTGAGTGTGTGAACGGTAATCTCCAGGAGATTACCTCACTCACCCTCAGAGTACCGGAAACACTATTAGTCTCTCTCTCTCTCTCTCTCTCTCTCTCTCTCTCTCTCTCTCTCTCTCTCTCTCTCTCGCGCTCTCTCTCTCTTGGTCTCTATCTCGCTCTGTAAACCTGTTACAGTGGTACTGGTGTAAACTAGTTGTGCACCTGTTACAGTGGTACTGGTGTAAACTAGCTGTAAACCTGTTACAGTGGTACTGGAGTAAACTAGTTGTAAACCTGTTACAGTGGTACTGGTGTAAACAAGCTGTAACCCTTTTACAGTGGTACTGGTGTAAACTAGCTGTAACCCTGTTACAGTGGTACTGGTGTAAACTAGATGTGCATCTGCTACAGTGGTACTGGTGTAAACTAGCTCTAACCCTGTTACAGTGGTACTGGTGTAAACTAGCTGTGCACCTGTTACAGTGGTATTGGTGTAAACTAGCTGTAAACCTGTTACAGTGGTACTGGAGTAAACTAGTTGGAACCCTGTTACAGTGGTACTGGTGTAAACTAGCTGTAAACCTGTTACAGTGGTACTGGTGTAAACTAGCTGGAACCCTGTTACAGTGGTACTGGTGTAAACTAGCTGTAAACCTGTTACAGTGGTACTGGTGTAAACTAGCTGGTACCCTGTTACAGTGGTACTGGTGTTAACTCATTGTAAACCTGTTACAGTGGTACTGGTGTAAACTAGCTGTAACCCTGTTACAGAGGTACTTTTGTAAACTAGCTGTGCATCTGTTACAGTGGTACTGGTGTAAACTAGCTGTAACCCTGTTACAGTGGTACTGGTGTAAACTAGCTGTAACCCTGTTACAGTGGTACTGGTGTAAACTAGCTGTGCACCTGTTACAGTGGTATTGATGTAAACTAGCTGTAAACCTATTACAGTGGTACTGGAGTAAACTAGTTGGAACCCTGTTACAGTGGTACTGGTGTAAACTAGCTGTAAACCTGTTACAGTGGTACTGGAGTAAACTAGCTGTAAACCTGTTACAGTGGTACTGGTGTAAACTAGCTGTAAACCTGTTACAGTGGTACTGGTGTAAACTAGCTGTAACCCTGTTACAGTGGTACTGGTATAACCTAGCTGTAACGCTGTTACAGTGGTACTGGTGTAAACTAGCTGGAACCCTGTTACAGTGGTACTGTTGTAAACTAGCTGTAAACCTGTTACAGTGGTGCTGGTAAAAAACAAGCTGTAACCCTGTTACAGTGGTACTGGTGTAAACTAG
>NW_025760755.1:0-3347 GCF_021184085.1 Oncorhynchus gorbuscha
ACAAGATAGTAGCTACTAAAACAATTGGATATCACGGGGTAGGAGAAAACAGGGTAAAATAAGGGTGTAGTTATGTTGCTTAATTTAGTGTTAGGGCAGCTAAATTAAGTTTGCCAATTATAAACTGGTCAACAGTATTGATCTGTTTATGAGTATATGGGGTATTCAGAGGCTGTTGTGTTTTTAGATTACTGTGGAGGAGGATTTGGAGTTGTGTTTTAATTGATCTGTAACAATGGTTTTGTATGAGTATTTATTGTGTTGTGGGCTCCCAGACCCAATAACGATTATTTCAACTTTGTCTCTCCTCTCCCTGAATACATAATACCGTAACCACTAGGCTCTCTTCTAGACCTGAAAGGATCGGGTTAGGGCTGCACCTTGTGATTCACCTTGGCTTCTGATTTGCTGGGGTGGCTTGAACCTATCCAATCATTTCCGACTTACAGAAGAGTCTATGAGAGTCTATGGAATTCAGCATCGCTCTCTCCAAACCTGTATGTGTATGTTTGTGTATGTGTGTGGGACGCAGAGAGTGGTTGGAGATTGCATTTGCATATTCAGTGCTCTGAGGCCACTGCCAAGCTATTCCCAGCATCTCTCTACGTGTTTGAGGATATGTGTTTCACACACAGCTTTGTTAGTGGCAGGCACAAAAACAGATGTGTGTGAATGAGTGCATGCTCTCCTGTTTTTATGAGGGCATTTTTTTGCAGGCATTCTATTTCATATGGCTGCTGTGCTGTAGTGTATGAGTGTAGAGAGATGGTGTAGAGCAGGGGTGTCAAAGTCAAATGGACGGAGGGCCAAATAAAAAATTTAGCTACAAGCCGAGGGCCGGACTGTTCGAATGTTCATTGAAAATTTTTTAAATGACGCATATAGTCTAGTGAACCTAATTGAACCTACTGAAAACCTAACAAATATATTCCAATATGATCAGATAAATAAAGCAACATTTCTTATGGCTCTGTCAGTAATCTTTAATTTTCAACAGACACAAAAGACAAATTTTCTTTATATAAAAATCCCCATAACATGAACATTAAATGAAAGAAACTGGTATTCAAGGCACCATCAGTAGCCTATATTTTCTATTTTAGCAAAAGTGGGCTAAATTTACTTCAAAGAAAAAACAATAATAGCAATTTTCTATCATCCACTCAACTGAAATATTTTAAAATATAATTGGATTGAAATACAATAAAATAAAGTGCAAAAATCTATTAATCAAAAACAACACTTTGTTTAAGGAGAAGTAACATGCAGTGAAAACAAATATTAAACTTTAACTTTAAACTTGAACTGAGTAAAACTCTAAATATGTGATTGCACAGTAATGTTCACTTGTTTGAGGTTGAGGGTGATACTTGGTGGTGTCCCATCTTTTCCACAAGTTCATCAATGTTCGGGGTAAGGTTCATCAGAAAGCAGTTGTTCATGGAGTATGTGTGCTTCAAACATAGACAGCGTTTGGGCAGCCTGGATAGCAGCTGGGCATTGTGTCGGGAGGAAGCGGGGCCGAACTCCATGGCTTTCCCACTGCGCATATTTTCACCTCAGTGCATCATTGCATTGGAGGTCAAGTAATCCATTTGGAGGTTTGGTGAAGGTAGGCTTTCTCACGTCAACAGCAAATGGGTTACCGAGAGCAGTTCAACCTGCTTTTTGTGTCAAAGTCAGCAAATCGGGTCGAGTCGGCGGCAGCATGCCTGTTTATCAATGACCAGCGCTCGGGAGCGCGCCTGAGCCAGAGCTTCTCTTTCATAGAGTCTGGCGGCTGGGAAAGTGACAAATTTTCTTTCCGCATCTAAATGTCCACAGAGTCAGTTTGGTTTTAAATGCCTCTTCACTGTACTGTACATATCAGAGATGACGATCCCGACCTGCAGCTGCAAGTTCATTGCATTCAGATGACTCGTAATGTCACACAGAAAAGCCATTTCACACAGAAACATTTCAGTCTCGGAGTTGTGTTGTGTCTTTCCCTTTGCTGTCCAAGAACAGACAAATCTCCTCACTGAAGCTCGAAACATCTTTGGAAGCACCTTTTCCCTGGCTTAGCCATCGACCTCTGTGTGATAAGGCAAATCACCATGCTCCGTTTCTAACTCCGTCAGAAATGCCTTGAACTGGCGGTGATTCAAACCTTTGGCTTCTGATAAAGTTAACTGTGCGCGTGATGATGCTCATTACATGCTCATTTTCAGAGGCTTTTACCGCACAACGCTTCCTGGTGTATGATACAATGATAAGCTGTCAGCTCACCTGTCGCGTTTTCCTCTTAGCATCTTTTCCCGTATCTCTGCTACCAGTCCGCTCCTGTGTCCACACGTCGCAGGTGCTCCGTCGGTTGTCATCAGAACCCACGCAGTTTTTCCCAAGGCAGCTCCATCTCATTTACACATCTTGACTGTCTTCATACAAATCAGTGCCCGTAGTTGTGCCATGCATAGGACTGTAAAAGCCAAAAACTCCTCTGTCACGCTAGCTTGGAGTCCACTCCGCGGATGAAAATTGACAACTGAGCAGTGTCTAGAAATGTCGGTGCTCTCATCACAGCCAAGGACAGTACAATGAAATCTTTCCTTTTTCACAAGCTGCTCTTTTAGATTGATGGACAACTGGTCTACTCTCTCGGCAATGGTGTTTCTGCTCAGACTCACATTTAAAAAGAGTTGCCTTTTCTGGGCAAACTCCAGTCACAAACTTTAATCATGCAGTTTTTGATGAAATCCCTCCGTAAATGGCCGGGCTGATTTAGCGATCTCTTCTGCCAAAATAAAACTGGCCTTGACAGCAGCCTGGCCTTGTGATTTGGCTTTTTTGAACAGAGCCTGTCAGAGATTTGAGGCCTCGTTTTAATTCCTCTGCCTTATGTAGCCTTTGTTCCATGTCCATATTCTTGTTTTTGTCCGCGTGTTTCGTTTCATAATGTCGTCTCAGATTATACTCTTTCAGTACCGCCACACTTTCTCCACACAGAAGACACACAGGTTTTCCAGCTACCTCCGTGAACAAATACTCCGACTCCACCTTGTTTGAAACCCCGGTTCTCAGTGTCCACCTTCCGTTTTGCCATTTTTGATGGGTATCTGAAAGTTAATTTTACTGTGATGCTGACAACTGCTAGCTAATAAATATTGAAATGAAGCAGCCTACTGCTCGGTGCGTCACCGTTGCATTGTGGGAAATGTAGTATTGGTGCGTGGTAAAAGATCTGCTGGCTGCCGGCTTGCTGCGGTCTGCGGGCCGGTTCTAATAACAAATCAAGATCATCCCAGGGCCGTAAAAACCCTTCTCAGCGGGTTTCGGATGTGGCCCAATGAGGCCTTGACTCTGACATA
>NW_025760756.1:0-3347 GCF_021184085.1 Oncorhynchus gorbuscha
CAGCAGAGGAAACGAACAGCATGGGGAGCACAGGGACAAGACATGATAATAAATGACAAACATGACAGATACCCCCACTCACCGGCGCCTCCTGGCGCTCTCGAGGAGGAACACTGGCAGCAACGGAGGAAATCATAGATCAAACGGTCCAGCACGTCCCGAGAAAGAACCCAACTCCTCTCCTCAGGACCGTAACGAAAACGATAAAAAGGGAAACTAGGGTACTACTCTAAAAAAAAATGAGAACTAGGGACAGACTGAGACACAGCAAGGGCAGGGACAAGAACAGGAGAGATGCGATGGCAGGAACAGACTGAGACCCAGCAAGACCAGGAGCAGAAGCAGAAAAAAAAAAAATTACCAGACTTCTTCTGCGCGCAGTCTGAACACGCAGCCACGAAACGGCGCGTGTCACGCTCCTGAGTCGGCCACCAAAAGCGCTGGCGAATAGACGCAAGAGTGCCTCGAACACCGGGATGACCAGCTAACTTGGCAGAGTGAGCCCACTGAAGAACAGCCAGACGAGTGGAAACAGGAACGAAAAGGAGGTTACTAGGACAAGCGCGCAGCGACGCAGTGTGCGTGAGTGCTTGCTTAACCTGTCTTTCAATTCCCCAGACTGTCAACCCGACAACACGCCCATAAGGAAGAATCCCCTCGAGATCAGTAGAAGCCACAGAAGAACTAAACAGACGGGATAAGGCATCAGGCTTGGTGTTCTTGCTACCCGGACGGTAAGAAATCACAAACTCGAAACGAAGCGAAAAACAACGCCACGAGCTTGAGCGGGCATTAAGTCGTTTGGCAGAACGGATGTACTCAAGGTTCTTATGGTCTGTCCAAACGACAAAAGGAGTGTCGCCCCCTCCAACCACTGTCGCCATTCGCCTAGGGCTAAGCGGATGGCGAGCAGTTCACGATTTACCCACATCATAGTTGCGCTCAGATGGCGACAGGCGATGAGAAAAATAAGCGCAAGGATGAACCTTATCGTCAGACTGGGAGCGCTGGGATAGAATGGCTCCCACGCCTACCTCTGAAGCGTCAACCTCGACAATGAATTGTCTAGTGACGTCAGGAGTAACGAGGATAGGAGCGGACGTAAAACGTTCTTTTAGAAGATCAAAAGCTCCCTGGGCGGAACCGGACCACTTAAAACACGTCTTGACAGAAGTAAGAGCTGTGAGGGGGCAGCAACTTGACCGAAATTACGAATGAAACGCCGATAGAAATTAGCGAAACCTAAAAAGCGCTGCAACTCGACACGTGACCTTGGAGCGGGCCAATCACTGACAGCTTGGACCTTAGCGGAATCCATCTGAATGCCTTCAGCGGAAATAACGGAACCGAGAAAAGTAACGGAGGAGACATGAAAAGAGCACTTCTCAGCCTTTACGTAGAGACAATTCTCTAAAAGGCGCTGTAGAACACGTCGAACGTGCTGAACATGAATCTCGAGTGACGGAGAAAAAATCAGGATATCGTCAAGATAGACAAAAACAAAAATGTTCAGCATGTCTCTCAGAACATCATTAACTAATGCCTGAAAAACAGCTGGCGCATTGGCGAGACCCGAACGGCAGAACCCGGTACTCAAAATGCCCTAACGGAGTGTTAAACGCCGTTTTCCACTCGTCCCCCTCTCTGATGCGCACGAGATGGTAAGCGTTACGAAGGTCCAACTTAGTAAAGCACCTGGCTCCCTGCAGAATCTCGAAGGCTGATGACATAAGGGGAAGCGGATAACGATTCTTAACCGTTATGTCATTCAGCCCTCGATAATCACGCAGGGGCGCAGAGTACCGTCCTTCTTCTTAACAAAAGAACCCCGCCCCGGCCGGAGAGGAAGAAGGCACTATGGTACCGGCGTCAAGAGACACAGACAAATAATCCTCGAGAGCCTTACGTCGGGGAGCCGACAGAGAGTATAGTCTACCTCGAGGAGGAGTGGTCCCCGGAAGGAGATCAATACTACAATCATACGACCGGTGAGGAGGAAGGGAGTTGGCTCGGGACCGACTGAAGACCGTGCGCAGATCATGATATTCCTCCGGCACTCCTGTCAAATCGCCAGGTTCCTCCTGAGAAGTAGGGACAGAAGAAATGGGAGGGATGGCAGACATTAAACACTTCACATGACAAGAAACGTTCCAGGATAGGATAGAATTACTAGACCAATTAATAGAAGGATTATGACATACAAGCCAGGGGTGACCCAAAACAACAGGTGTAAACGGTGAACGGAAAATCAAAAAGACATAGTCTCACTGTGGTTACCAGATACTGTGAGAGTTAAAGGTAGTGTCTCAAATTTGATACTGGGAAGATGACTACCATCTAAGGCAAACATGGGCGTAGGCCTGTCTAACGGTCTGAAAGGAATGTTATGTTTCCGAGCCCATGCTTCGTCCATGAAACAACCCTCAGCCCCAGAGTCAATCAAAGCACTGCATGTAGCACCGAACGGTCCAGCGTAGATGGACCGACATAGTAGTACAAGATCTAGATGAAGGGACCTGAGTAGTAGCGCTCACCAGTAGCCCTCCGCTTACTGATGGGCTCTGGCCTCTTACTGGACATGAAATAACAAAATGTCCAGCAACTCCGCAATAGAGGCACAGGCGGTTGGTGATCCTCTGTTCCCTCTCCTTATTCGAGATGCGAATCCCTCCCAGCTGCATGGGCTCAGTCTCAAAGCCAGAGGAGGGAGATGGTTGCGATGCGGAGCAGGGAAACACCGTTGATGCGAGCTCTCTTCCACGAGCCCGGTGACGAAGATCTACCCGTCGTTCTATGCGGATGGCGAGAGCAATCAAAGAGTCCACATCTGAAGGAACCTCCCGGGAGAGAATCTCATCCTTAACCACTGCGTGGAGTCCCTCAGAAAACGAGCGAGCAGCGCCGGCTCGTTCCACTCACTAGAGGCAGCAAGAGTGCGAAACTCAATGGAATAATCCGTTATGGACCGTTCACCTTGGCATAAGGAAGCCAGGGCCCTAGAAGCCTCCCCACCAAAAACTGAACGGTCAAAAACCCGAATCATCTCCTCTTTAAAGTTCTGGAATCTGTTAGAGCAATCAGCCCTTGCCTCCCAGATAGCTGTGCCCCATTCTCGAGCCCGGCCAGTAAGGAGTGAAATGGCGTAAGCAACCCGAGCTCTCTCTCTAGAGTATGTGTGGGGTTGGAGAGAGAACACAATCTCCTGCGTGAGAAAGGGCGGCACTCAGTGGGCTGCCCGGAGTAGCAAGGTGGGTTATTAACCCTGGGTTCTGGAGGCTCGGCAGGCCAGGGAGTAACTGTCATGCAGGTGAAAGAGGACCCAAACGCGACTTAACAGAAACAGAGTT
>NW_025760757.1:0-3346 GCF_021184085.1 Oncorhynchus gorbuscha
GTCTTGTATTGATTATTATTACACAAGTAGAAATAAGGTGAAAAACATTCCATGTTCATCTAGATTCTAGATATAGGCAGTAATATTATGACTAATCTAAGAACTAAGAGGAGTAGTGGAGTGAACCCCATATCCCCAAATAAACCACACATGATGAAATCCTCATTTGGTTCTTTATTTCCTGTTGCCTCCCTGAATAAAAGCTCTTTCCTGTTGTATTTCTGAGCTGCATTTCATATTCAGGGTCTTTCAACTGCATTCTGCATTATGCTGAAGTGCTGTTAGTGCCTGAAGGGATAGGACACCTCGGGACTTCAGTTCTATGTGCAATTCATCTTCTATTATTCAGGGTGGTAATGCAACCCTTTATTTCAAACAACACTGAGACTTTGAATTGTCTTTATCTCTGAACTGCAATAACTGTTTACTTCAACCATCAGGTGCCTTCACTACCAAGAAGTACAAAAGATCCATGATAGTCCAACATGTAATTTGATTATATTATGTGTACTTAGAACCACCCAGAATAGAAAAGGAAGTGAATGAATTCATTAATTGCGTAAGGTGGATGCACCTGTTGCCTAACATTCATTTATTGTTTCTTTGCTCTGGTATTGGCTCTGCCAGTGTGGGATCCTAAACTCTGACTCAGCCATGCTTCATGTGCATTCCTTCTTTTTTACACTGGGAGGCACACAGTATCTCATGCGCCCTAACCACATTCGTTATGCATGTTTTGCCTGTCACTTCCCTTCTCCTACTTGCTCTGCCTTTAGCACACATTTCGAAAGAGCCTGTTTGCATGCACTGCAATCACTTCCTTTTTGCCCCTTTTATACGGAGCTGTCACCGAGATGTCAACTGCTAAGCGAGACAAACAACACATCCCCAGAAGTCACAGCCTCTGAGAGGCGTGAGGGTTCAAGACCATTGTTCGTATGAGCTGGCCATTGCACACTCCCAAACTAGCTTCAATTATGCCACACGGTGAAGCTGCGTTGTGAGGGGCCAGTAATGTAATCCCCCTAATCAAAATGCAAATCAGGCCTATTCTCAATCCTGCTCGCTCCATTCTTTTCTGAAGATGGCTGCTTCCATGATGGTGTTCTTGTGGTTTGTGTGGCGAACCTTCTACTTTTACCATTTAAGTCAAGACACAAAACAGGTCCTACTTACTCTTAAAATTCACTGCCTATACCTCACAGTTGTCATTATGGGAAGAAAAAACATATTCTAGTACATTGCCTGGAATTGTGGTAATATACCTCTATGATTATTGATAATAGCACATGTAAACAATGATATACAATGGTTCGATAATTACCAGAATGTGTTGCCATAGAATGTAGTATGGGACATAATATCACATTCTGTTCTGTCACAGAGTGATTAAGATCAATATGCCAATCATTTACAGTTAACATTCCAATACCAATATAAACAAGAGATGTTGTTGTCACCCTTTTAGCTCCAAACTGCCTTCAGAGTGATAGGCCTGCACCAGGCCTGCCATGACATGCCCGTGTAACCAGACACTGTAAACCTCCCATTCAGCCAGCCAGCTATTTACACAGCTGACTGAGGCCAGGCCCAGTGTTTTCATACACTGATAAATGGTGCAGAGACGTGATGAAAGAGGGGAGATGAACCCTGCACCGCCTCATGTGTTTCTCAGTGGACCTCATGGTGTATGGCACCTCCTGGCAGCTCCTTACACTCAGGTCTAGTGAGCTCCATAAAGTGAGGGCCCCTCCCATGCCTGAGAATCAGGTCCATGGGGTTTCTGGTTGTTGTTTCTGTGTGGAAAGACACCCACTGTAGCCATGTCAGAAGATCCTTAACATGGAAGCCAGGTGGAATGGATGTTATGCCATGACTTTGTAACCCTTTATGTGGGATCTGGAGAATTCCTGTAGATTGTTTACATGTAAACCACTGATAGGATTAGATGGATCAAATTTGTTTAATGTTCACAGAGTCACCAGATGTAATGGCAGGGTACAGTGAAATTCTTATGCTCCAGCGGTGCAGGTTAAAAAAAGAGAAGTGGGCCTCCCGGGTGGCGCAGTGGTCTAAGGCACTGCATCGCTGACCAGGTCGCCAGGTGTACGGGTTGGATGTGTGTTATGTGAAGAAACTGTGCGGATTGGTTGGGTTGTGTTTCGGAGGACACATGGCTCTCGACCTTCACCTCTCCCGAGTCCGTACGGGAGTTGCAACGATGAGACAACACTGTAACTACTACCAATTGGATACCATGAAATTGGGGAGAAAAAAGGGGGTAAAAAAATAAAAATAAAAATGTTTAAGAAGAGAAGTGAATGAGACAATAAAATTTAAAAAAACAATACAAATATATATACACATTTACTACTACAACTGTAGCAATGATAAGTGTCCATTGGAGGGTGGGGTGAGGATACATGCCCATTGGGGGTGGGGGGTGGCACTATAAGTGTCCATTGGAGGGTGGGGCGAGGATACATGTCCATTGGGTGGGGGGTGGCACTATAAGTGTCCATTGGAGGAGGTAGAGCGGATACATGTCCATTGGGGGTGGTGGCACTATAAGTGTCCATTGGGGGTGGGGGCAGGATAAGTGTCTATTGGGGGTGGTGGCACTATAAGTGTCCATTGAGGGTGGGGGCGCAGGATACATGTCCATTGGGGGTGGTGGCACTATAAGTGTCCATTGGGGGTGGGGCAGATAAGTGTCCATTGGGGGTGGTGGCACTATAAGTTTCATTGGGGGTGGTGGCACTATAAGTGTCCATTGGGGGTGGTGCAGCAGCTCATATGTCCATTGGGGGTGGTGGCACTATAAGTGTCCATTGGGGGTGGTGGCACTATAAGTGTCCATTGGGGGTGGTGGCACTATAAGTGTCCATTGGGGGTGGTGGCACTATAAGTGTCCATTCGGGGTGGCAGCAGGGGGAAATGAGAAGTGGATGAGACAATAATAAGGAGACAGGGATATCAGATAGCTGCCTAGTGGGCTATTCAGCAGCCTGATGGTCTGGGGGTAGAAGCTATTGGCGTGTCTGACAGTTTTTGCCATGATTCTCCTTTACAGCCTTCGTCTGAGTGATGGAAGCGGGGAGAGCAGGCCGTGGCTCGATTGGCCGAGGAGGTTCTATTGTCTGGTGCATGAGTTCTGGCTTCATGGGTTTGGGGAAATATTGCATTTGGTGGATTTGATAAGGACAGTGGATGGTTGTCTTCTCTTCTAATACAGCCCATATACTGAGCATAAAAACGTTCAACCTGTTTGAGGTGTGTCCCAGTCCGTTGGACCACTCTGAAGCTGATTCATTGTTTTCTGAGCCAAAAGTATTAAAATGTCAAC
>NW_025760758.1:0-3341 GCF_021184085.1 Oncorhynchus gorbuscha
GGAGGACCTCCTTCATGGCCGTACCCAGTAGAGCCAGCTCTTGGTGTCGAGGCAGTGGAGAACGCGGAGGACCTCCTTCACTGTAGTACCCAGTAGAGCCAGCTGGTGGTGTGAAGGCGGCTGAGAACGCGGAGGCCCTCCATCACGGTCGTACCCAGTAGAGCCAGATGGTGGTGTCGAGGCACTGGAGAACGCGGAGGACCTCCTTCAAGGTCGTACCCAGTACTGCCAGCTGGTGGTGTTGGTGGAGTAGATCACCCTGTTCCTTGAACATGTGGAAGATGCTGTTATCTTCTGCAGCTTACATATTTTCTGATGCAGTATTCTGTAACATATTTGCTTGGAGTCAGGAAGCAGGTCGAGAAGGTACGTTTTTAAAAAAAGCAGATAAACAAAACAGGAGAAGCGTACTGAACATGAACAAAACCAATACTGCCTGATAACTGAGGCCACTGATTGCTATATAAAGTAGTCAGGGTTGTGATTAAGTCCAGGTGTGCGGTGAGGAAGTGTTGAATTGCAAATATTTAGCTAATGTTGTCAACCACACAAACACAAACTAATAATAAAACAGTCAGATGTAGCCTGAGTATGCCCTCCTGATCTCCTGCTGCTCGTGACATAGGTACTCCTATTCCCTCATCAGCTCCCAACTGGTGAGGGTGTGGTCATTCCCTGACCACTGAGGAGGCCTGGAGCAGGGCTGGTGGTCTCTTAGATGAGAGAGGTGTGTAGGCAACTCATCTTATTCAGGTGCATGATGGCTTCTTGTGGCAGTGTGGGCTGAGGTGGGTGGTGACAGCAGCCCAAAAAAAAATCTGCAAATGCATCCAGCAAGTTTGTAGAGTCACAATCTTGATGTAGTCATTGCGCTCTAGGAATATGGGCTAAATAATAACAACAACAGCTGGACAGTTTTTCACTGGTGGATTTGTATTCCTTCATTACTACTGAAATCAAATCAAATCAAAGTTCAAATGAAATTGTATTGGTCACATACACATGGTTAGCAGATGTTAATGCGAGTGTAGTGAAATGCTTGTGCTTATAGTTCCAACAATGCAGTAATATCTAACAAGTATCTGTACATTTCGGTGTTCGTCAAGGTTCCGTTTTAGGAACACTATTGTTTTAACTATATATTTTAACTCTTGGGGGATGTCATTCGAAAACATAATGTTACCTTTCAATGCTATGCGGATGACACACAGCTGTACATTTCAATGAAACATGGTGAAGCCCCAAAATTGCCCTCGTGAGAAGCATGTGTTTCAGACATAAGGAAGTGGATGGCTGCAAACTTTCTACTTTTAAACTTGGACAAAACAGAGATGCTTGTTCTAGGTCCCAAGAAACAAAGAGATCTTTTGTTGAATTTGACAATTAATCGTAATGGTTGTACAGTCGTCTCAAATAAAACTGTGAACGTCCTCTGCGTTACTCTGGACCCACAAATCTGAAGGGATGAATGAGAATATGTACATATAAATATATATGTAGACAGCGAAGTTTCCGGTTCCGGTTGGAGCGAGTGGTCGCATCTGCACTTCGCTCCAACGAGTAGTATAACTTTTTCATTATATTTCATTATATCACAACGGTTTGATTTGTCTTATCTTAGCAATCTAGCTACATAGCTGTCTTTGCTGTCTTCGTATCATCGTATCCAAGATAATTGTGTTGTTTAGGTTTAGAGTGTAGTCTTAGAGTGATTATCTTAATTTACCGAGGTTAGCTAGCCAGCTATTTGTCGCCCTTAACGTAGGTGACTCTGCTAGCTAGCCAACACTTTTAACCAACGTCTTCTGTATAGAACTCAACTACCCGGTCGCATTCACAGGTAGTATCACATTTTCACTTCATTTCATTACAGTACAACGGTTTGATTTGTTTGATCGTAGCTAGCTACTTAGCTAGCTACATAGCCGTCTTTGTATCAAAGATAATTGTGTAGTTCCAGAGCGATTTTTCTAGGTTCGCTAGCCATCTATTGTCGTTCTTTTACGCAACGTAACGTAAACAACACTGTAAGCCAGCCTGCTAGCCCCCGAATAGCAACACTGCAGAAACTATTACACTCAACGGAACGACTTGATTAGTGTAGTGTCAACAACGTACACCCACTGCCAGCTGGCCTGCTTCAGCAGTACTGTATCATTTTAATCATTTTAGTCAATAAGATTCTTGCTCGTGGCTTAACTTTCTGAACATTCGAGGCGTGTAGTCCACTTGTCATTCAATCTCCTTTGCATTAGCGTAGCCTCTTCTGTAGCCTGTCAACTATGTGTCTGTTTATCCCTGTTCTCTCCTCTCTGCACAGACCATACAAACGCTCCTCACCGCGTGGCCGCACCACCTACTCTGGTGGTCCCAGCGCGCTTGACACACGTGGAGTTCCAGGTCTCCGGTAGCCTCTGGAACTGCCAATCTGCGGTCAACAAGGCAGAGTTCATCTCAGCCTATGCCTCCCTCCAGTCCCTCGACTTCTTGGCACTGACGGAAACATGGATCACCACAGACAACACTGCTAGTCCTACTGCTCTCTCTTCGTCCGCCCACGTGTTCTCGCACACCGAGAGCGTCTGGTCAGCGGGGTGAGTGGCACGAGATCCTCATCTCTCCCAAGTGAGTCATTCTCTCTTTCTCCCCCTTTTATCTGTCTATCGCCTCTTTGAATTCCATGCTGTCACAGTTACTAGCCCTTTCAGCTTAACATCCTTATCATTTATCGCCCTCCAGGTTCCCTCGGAGGATTCATCAATGAGCTTGATGCCTTGATAAGCTCCTTTTCCTGAGGACGGCTCCTCTCACAGTTCTGGGCGACTTTAACCTCCCCGTCTACCTTTGACTCTTTCCTCTCTGCCTCCTTCTTTCCACTCCTCTCCTCTTCTTGACCTCACCCTCTTCCCCTTCCCCCCTACTCACAAGGCAGGCAATACGCTCGACCTCATCTTTACTAGATGCTGTTCTTCCACTAACCTCATTGCAACTCCCTCCAAGTCTCCGACCACTGCCTTGTATCGTTTTCCCTCTCGCTCTCATCCAACACCTCCCACACTGCCCCTACTCGGATGGTATCGCGCCGTCCCAACCTTCGCTCTCTCTCCCCCGCTACTCTCTCCTCTTCCATCCTATCATCTCTTCCCTCCGCTCAAACCTTCTCCCACCTATCTCCTGATTCTGCCTCCTCAACCCTCCTCTCCTCCCTCTCTGCATCCCTTGACTCTCTATGTCCCCCATCCTCCAGGCCTGCTCGGTCCTCCCCTCCCGCTCCGTGGCTCGATGACTCATTGCGAGCTCACAGAACAGGGCTCCGGGCAGCCGAGCGGAAATGGAGGAAA
>NW_025760759.1:0-3340 GCF_021184085.1 Oncorhynchus gorbuscha
ACGTAAATAACAGGATATAAAGAGAATATGAGGTGACCAGCATACAATGAATCTAAAGTGCCTTCAGAAAGTATTCAGACCCCATCCCCTTTTCCGTATTATGTTATGTTACAGACTTTTTCTAAAATGTATTACATAAAAAAATCATCTTCAATCTACACACAATACCACATAATGACAAAGCAGAAACAGTGTTTTATACATTTTAGCAAATGCATGAAATAAAAAACAGAAATACCTTATTTACATAATTATTCACTTTTACCCTTTGCTATGAGACACGAAATTGAGATCAGGTGCGTCCTGTTTCCATTGATCATCCATGAGATTTTTTATACAACTTGATTGGAGTCCACCTGTGGTAAATTCAATTGATTGGACATGACTTGGCCCACATCTGTCTATATAAGGTCACACAGTTGACAGTGCATGTCAGAGCAAAAACCAAGCCATGAGGTCGAAGTAATTGTCCGTAGAGCTCAGTAGAGACAGGATTGGGTGGAGGCACAGATCTGGGGAAGGGTACCAAAAAATGTCTGCAGCATTGAAGATCCCCAGAACACGTGGCCTCCAAATCAAATCAAATGTTATTGGTCACATACACATGGTTAGCAGATGGTATTGCGAGTGTAGCGAAATGCTTGTGCCTCTAATAGTTAAGACAGTGCAGCAATATCTAACAAGTAATCAAACAATTCCACAACAACTACTTAATACACATATATCTAAGTAAAAGGGTGGAATACGAATATGTACATATAAATATATGGATGGGTCATGACCGACCGGCATAGACGAGATGCAGTAGATGGTAAAAATACAGTATATACATCTGGGATGAGTAGTGCAAGATATGTAAACATCATTATTAAAGTGGCATTAATAAAGTAACTAGTGATCCATTTGTTAGAGTGGCCAATGATTTCAAGTATGTATGTAGGCAGCAGCCTCTCTGTGTTAGTGATGGCTGTTTAACAGTCTGATGGCCTTGACATAGAAGCTATTTTTGTCTCTTTTTAGTCTCTGTAACATAGCTTTGATGCACCTGTACTGACCTCGCCTTCTGGGTGGTAGCGGGGTAAACAGGCAGTGGCTTGGGTGGTTGTTGTCCTTGATGATATTTTTGGCCTTCCTGTGACATCGGGTGCTGTAGGTGTCCTGGAGGTCAGGTAGTTCTCCCCGGTGATGCGTTGTGTAGACTGCACCACCCTCTGGACAGCCCTGCGGTTGTGGGTGGTGCAGTTGCTGTACCGGGATGTGTACACCGTGGAACTTGAAACTTTCCACCTTCTCCACTGCTGTCCCATCGATGTGGATAGGGGGGTGCTCCCTCTGCTGTTTCCTGAAGTCCACGGTTATCTCCTTTGTTTTGTTGACGTTAAGTGAGAGGTTGTTTTCCTGACACTACACTCTGAGTGCCCTCACCTCCTTGTCATTGTCATTGTTGGTGATCAAGCCTACTACTGTGTTGTCATCTGCAAACTTGATGATCAAATTGGAGGTGTGCATGGCCACGCAGTCATGGGTGAAAATGGAGTACAGGAGGGGGCTGAGCATGCCCCCTTGTGGGGCCCCAGTGTTGAGGATCAGCGAAGTGGAGATGTTGTTTCCTACCTTCATCACCTGGGGGCGGCCCATAAGGAAGTCCATGGCCCAAATGCACAGGGCGGGTTTGAGACCCAGGGCCTCAAGCTTAATGATGAGCTTGGAGGGTACTACGGTGTTGAATGCTGAGCTATAGTCAATGAACAGCATTCTTACATAGGTATTCCTCTGTCCAGATGGGATAGGGCAGTGTGCAGTGTGATGGCGATTGTATCGTCTGAGGACCTATTGGGGCGGTAAGCAAATTGCAGTGGGTCAAGGGTGACAGGTAAGGTGTAGGTGATATGATCCTTAACTAGTCTCTCAAAGCACTTCATGATGACAGAAGTGAGTGCTACAGGGACATAGTCATTCAGTTCAGTTATCTTTGCCTTCTTGGGAACAGGAACATTGGTAGCCATCTTGAAGCATGTGGGGACAGCATACTGGGATAGGGAGAGATTGTATATGTCCGTAAACACACCAACACGCGGCTAGGGCAGCCTTTTGAGGGTTAACGCATTTAACTGTCTTACTCACGTTGGACATGGAGAAGGAGGGGGGGGTGCAGTCCTCGGTTGGAACTGTATTATCCTCAAAGCGGGCAAAGAAGGTGTTTTGTTTGTCTGGAAGCAAGACGTCAGTGTTTGTGAAGTGACTGGTTTTCTTTTTGCAGTCCGTGATTGCCTGTAGACCCTGCCAAATACGTCTCGTGTCTGAGTAGTTGAAGTACGACACTTTGTCCCTATATTGACGTTTCGCTCCATCATTCTTAAATATAATAAGTTTGAAACCACCAAGACTCTTGCTAAAGCTGGCCGCCCGGCCAATCTGACCAATCGGGACAGAGCTCCAGAGATCCTCTATGGTGATAGGAGAACCTTCCAGAAGGACAACCATCTCTGCAGCACTATATCAATCAGGCCTCTATGGTAGAGAGGCCAGACGGAAGCCAATCCTCAGTAAAAGGCACATGACAGCCTGCTTGGAGTTTACCAAAAGGCACCTAAAGTGACTCTCAGACCATGAGAAACAAGATTCTCTGGTCTGATAAAATCAAGATTGAACTCTTTGGCCTGAATGCCAAGCGTCACATCTGGAGGAAATCTGGCACCATCCCTACTGTGAATGTGGGGATGTTTTTCAGCGGCAAGGGACTGGGAGACTTGTCAGGATTGAGGGAAAGGTGCACGAGCCGAAGTACAGAGAGATGCTTGATGAAAACCTGCTCCAGAGCGCTCAGGACCTCAGACTGGGGCAAAAATGTACCTTCCAACAGGACAACGACCCTAAGCACACAGCCAAGACAATGCAGAAGAGGCTTCGGGACAAGTCTCTGAATGTCCTTGAGTGGCCCAGCGAGAGCCGAGACTTGAACCCGACCTAACATCTCTGGAGAGACCTGAAAATTGCTGTGCAGAAACTCCCCAAATACAGGTGTGCCAAGCTTGTAGCAATATACCCAAGAAGACTCGAGGCTGTAATTTCTGCCAAAGGTGCTTCAACAAAGTACTAAGTAAAGGGTCTGAATACTTATGTAAATGTGATATTTCAGTTTTTTGCAAACATTTGCATACATTTCTAAAACCTGGTTTTGCTTTGTCATTAGGGGTAGATTGATGAGGAAAAACTATTTTATCCATGTTAGAATAAGGCTGTAACGTAACAAAATATGGAAAAATTCAAGGGGTCTGAATACTTTCCGAATGTATATACATGGGGCATCAGTCTCAAGGATCAGGGCTGAGAACCGGGA
>NW_025760760.1:0-3340 GCF_021184085.1 Oncorhynchus gorbuscha
AGCCAGTAAGAGCCAGTTCATTGTGACGCTGTAGCATATTATATATCCAGTAGAGCCAGTTCATTGTGAACGCTGTAGCATATTATATATCCAGTAAGAGCCAGTTCATTGTGAAGCTGCTGTAACATGATTATATATATCCAGTAAGAGCCAGTTCAGTTGTGAACGCTGTAGCATATTATATATCCAGTAAGAGCCAGTTCATTGTGAACGCTGTAGCATATTATATATCCAGTAAGAGCCAGTTCATTGTGAACGCTGTAGCATATTATATATCCAGTAAGAGCCCGTTCATTGTGAACGCTGTAGCATATTATATATCCAGTAAGAGCCCGTTCATTGTGAACGCTGTAGCATATTATATATCCAGTAAGAGCCAGTTCATTGTGAACGCTGTAACATATTATATATCCAGCCAGTAAGAGCCCGTTCATTGTGAACGCTGTAGCATATTATATATCCAGTAAGAGCCAGTTCATTGTGAACGCTGTAACATATTATATATCCAGCCAGTAAGAGCCAGTTCATTGTGAACGCTGTAGCATATTATATATCCAGCCAGTAAGAGCCAGTTCATTGTGAACGCTGTAGCATATTATATATCCAGTAAGAGCCAGTTCATTGTGAACGCTGTAGCATATTATATATCCAGTAAGAGCCCGTTCATTGTGAACGCTGTAGCATATTATATATCCGCCAGTAAGAGCCAGTTCATTGTGAACGCTGTAGCATATTATATATCCAGTAAGAGCCAGTTCATTGTGAACGCTGTAGCATATTATATATCCAGTAAGAGCCCGTTCATTGTGAACGCTGTAGCATATTATATATCCAGCCAGTAAGAGCCAGTTCATTGTGAACGCTGTAGCATATTTTATATCCAGTAAGAGCCAGTTCATTGTGACGCTGTAGCATATTATATATCCAGTAAGAGCCAGTTCATTGTGAACGCTGTAACATATTATATATCCAGTAAGAGCCAGTTCATTGTAGCATATTATATATCCAGCCAGTAAGAGCCAGTTCATTGTGAACGCTGTAGCATATTATATATCCAGTAAGAGCCAGTTCATTGTGAACGCTGTAGCATATTATATATCAGCCAGTAAGAGCCCGTTCATTGTGAACGCTGTAGCATATTATATATCCCAGTAAGAGCCAGTTCATTGTGAACGCTGTAACATATTATATATCCAGCCAGTAAGAGCCAGTTCATTGTGAACGCTGTAGCATATTATATATCCAGTAAGAGCCAGTTCATTGTGAACGCTGTAGCATATTATATATCCAGTAAGAGCCAGTTCATTGTGAACGCTGTAGCATATTATATATCCAGTAAGAGCCAGTTCATTGTGAGACAGCTGTAGCATATTATATATCCAGTAAGAGCCAGTTCATTGTGACGCTGTAGCATATTATATATCCAGTAAGAGCCAGTTCATTGTGAACGCTGTAGCATATTATATATCCAGCCAGTAAGAGCCAGTTCATTGTGAACGCTGTAGCATATTATATATCCAGTAAGAGCCAGTTCATTGTGAACGCTGTAGCATATTATATATCCAGCCAGTAAGAGCCAGTTCATTGTGAACGCTGTAGCATATTATATATCCAGTAAGAGCCAGTTCATTGTGAACGCTGTAGCATATTATATATCCAGCCAGTAAGAGCCAGTTCATTGTGAACGCTGTAGCATATTATATATCCAGTAAGAGCCAGGTCATTGTGAACGCTGTAGCATATTATATATCCAGCCAGTAAGAGCCCGTTCATTGTGAACGCTGTAGCATATTATATATCCAGTAAGAGCCAGGTCATTGTGAACGCTGTAGCATATTATATATCCAGTAAGAGCCAGTTCATTGTGAACGCTGTAGCATATTATATATCCAGTAAGAGCCAGTTCATTGTGAACGCTGTAGCATATTATATATCCAGCCAGTAAGAGCCAGTTCATTGTGAACGCTGTAGCATATTATATATCCAGTAAGAGCCAGTTCATTGTGAACGCTGTAGCATATTATATATCCAGCCAGTAAGAGCCAGTTCATTGTGAACGCTGTAGCATATTATATATCCAGCCAGTAAGAGCCAGTTCATTGTGAACGCTGTAGCATATTATATATCCAGCCAGTAAGAGCCAGTTCATTGTGAACGCTGTAGCATATTATATATCCAGTAAGAGCCAGTTCATTGTGAACGCTGTAGCATATTATATATCCAGCCAGTAAGAGCCAGTTCATTGTGAACGCTGTAGCATATTATATATCCAGTAAGAGCCAGTTCATTGTGAACGCTGTAGCATATTATATATCCAGCCAGTAAGAGCCAGTTCATTGTGAACGCTGTAGCATATTATATATCCAGTAAGAGCCAGTTCATTGTGAACGCTGTAGCATATTATATATCCAGCCAGTAAGAGCCAGTTCATTGTGAACGCTGTAGCATATTATATATCCAGTAGTAGAGCCAGTTCATTGTGAACGCTGTAGCATATTATATATCCAGTAAGAGCCAGTTCATTGTGAACGCTGTAGCATATTATATATCCAGATAAGAGCCAGTTCATTGTGAACGCTGTAGCATATTATATATAGCCAGTAAGAGCCAGTTCATTGTGAACGCTGTAGCATATTATATATCCAGCCAGTAAGAGCCAGTTCATTTGTGAACGCTGTAGCATATTATAACATAGCCAGTAAGTAGCGTCAGTTCATTGTGAACGCTGTAGCATATGTAGCATATCAGTCCAGTAAGAGCCAGTTCATTGTGAACGCTGTAGCATATCATATATCCAGTAAGAGCCCGTTCATTGTGAACGCTGTAGCATATTATATATCCAGCCAGTAAGAGCCAGTTCATTGTGAACGCTGTAGCATATTATATATCAGCCAGTAAGAGCCAGTTCATTGTGAACGCTGTAGCATATTATATATCCAGCCAGTAAGAGCCAGTTCATTGTGAACGCTGTAGCATATTATATATCCAGTAAGAGCCAGTTCATTGTGAACGCTGTAGCATATTATATATCCAGCCAGTAAGAGCCCGTTCATTGTGAACGCTGTAGCATATTATATATCCAGCCAGTAGAGCCAGTTCATTGTGAACGCTGTAGCATATTATATATCCAGTAAGAGCCAGTTCATTGTGAACGCTGTAGCATATTATATATCATCCAGTAAGAGCCAGTTCATTGTGAACGCTGTAGCATATTATATATCCAGTAAGAGCCAGTTCATTGTGAGCGGCTGCAGCATATTATATATCCAGCCAGTAAGAGCCAGTTCATTGTGAACGCTGTAGCATATTATATATCCAGCCATAAGAGCCAGTTCATTGT
>NW_025760761.1:0-3339 GCF_021184085.1 Oncorhynchus gorbuscha
TTAAATGTAGAACATAGTAAAATAAAGAAAACCCCTTGAATGAGTAGGTGTTTCCAAACCTTTGACTGGTACTGTATTAGTAATCAGTTTAATTGTTGCCTTGCAGTGTACACAGACGGTTCTAAGGATCCCATGAAAGAGTTTACAGAAGCAGGTGTATTTATGACTAGTAATCTGATGGGACTGCATCAGTTTAGTAGTGGATAGAGTTTAAGATCAGGAGAGTCAGAACGTGAGGATTTATGGGTAGAAATAAATGACGCTGTTGATTGGTTTACAGAGATACGGTATCGATGTTCAGTTTTATTGGATTTCCGGGCTCAAACAGGAGTTAATGGACATTATATTGTCGAGATAAGTAGCGATCAAGAGCAGTGCAGGATACACAGGTGGAGTTGTGAGGAAATTAAAACCTTCTGAAAAACATGTTATTTTATTTAATTTATTATAATTTATTGAACATTTTTACATTTTAGTCATTTAATAAAGCAGACAGAGCGACTAACCGTAGTGAGTGCATTCGCTTTCGTACTGCCCCCCCGTTATGGTTGTAAGATGGCACAATGATGCCATCTGTTGGTAAATGTTCGTTACTGCAACTCGTGGGCTTTACCGGTGTGCTTGAGATACCCGGTTGGGTTGTGATGTACTGAACAAGACTGGATACTCGCATCAATGCCTCTGTCTCTAACATTCACCCCCCGCGATACAAGGAAATCTGTACGGGCGATCGTGTCATCGTGTCTTGGTAACAGAAGGGATGGAGTTATGTGATCTATGGATTAAGATGAGGGCATACGGAATTTAATTCGGAATTTAATTTCTCTTTGAATTGATAGAGGAACAAGGGCTCTGGAATGGGTAATGGGGCTGTATGGTAGAGGGAATGGGTTGGGGAAATCTAATGATGTAGACAGGGAGAGGTTGTATGACAGGGTCAGAGACGTTTGGACTGGGAATTAGGATTGGGTGGTAGTGATGGGAGACGTTTGGACTGGGAATAGGATTGGGTGGTAGTGATGGGAGTAGTTTGGACTGGGAATTAGGATTGGGTGGTAGTGATGAGGAGACGTTTGGACTGGGAATAGGATTGGGTGGTAGTGATGGGAGTAGTTTGGACTGGGAATAGGATTGGGTGGTGGTGATGGGAGTAGTTTGGACTGGGAATAGGGATTGGGTGGTGGTGATGGGAGACGTTTGGACTGGGAATAGGATTAGGTTGTGGTGATGGGAGTAGTTTGGACTGGGAATAGGATTGGGTGGTGGTGATGGGAGACGTTTGGACTGGGAATAGGATTGGGTGGTGGTGATGGGAGACGTTTGGACTGGGAATAGGATTGGGTGGTGGTGATGGGAGACGTTTGGACTGGGAATAGGATTGGGTGGTGGTGATGGGAGACGTTTAGTTTGTAGGGATTTATTTTATTTAGTTAGATATACAGGGTTAGATAAGAGAAGATTATAGCGGTAGTGATGGGTCGTAACCGGACTCACACTCCAGTACAGTAGGGGGCGGTGTTTGCACCTCTCGGTCGGTTAAATAAAATCTAGAAGAAGAAAGACAACAACAGCTGGTCAGCCATCTCCGTAGCTTGCTAACCAACATAGCGGAACCGTCCCATCTCTTTAGGCGCTTTCTGGTATATTAGCCACTCTGTTTTGAACACATTTCTGTCGTTTAGCTAATTATCTAATTTAATTTCCTATTTACCTTGTTATTAGTCAGCTAGCTGGCTGGTTAAGTTAGCATTAGCCTTGTTAGCTAACTGTTAGCTGGCTGGTTAAGTTAGCATTAGCCTTGTTAGCTAACTGTTAGCCCTCATCCCCCGACCATGAGTTCACCAAGCTACTCTCCTCCTGATGAAGAGGAGGTCTGCTGGACGGAGAAAGAGGGTCTGTGGCTGAACGTTGTCGTGAAAGAGGAGAATCTAGAGGAGGATGTTACAGTAACAAATGTAGAGGAAGAGGAGGTTGTCACAGTAAAACAAGAAGTAGAAGGTGAGGCTGTTACAGTGAAAGAAGAAGAAGGAAGACGTTTCAGTGAAAGAAGAGAGGAAGACCCGATCAGAGTGAAAGAAGAGGAGGATGTGACTGTAAAAGAAGAGGAGGTTGCAGTTTTTGGAGTGAAGGAGGAGAAAGAGGGAGAGATAACTGTCATATTGGAAGAGGAGTCAGGAGATCTGATTAACACCGGTAAGTACTGTATTAAGGAAGACGAGTTCTAGAATCTAGTGAGTTTTAGGAAGACGAGAGTTCTAGAATCTAGTGAGTTTTAGGAAGATGAGAGTTCTGAGTTCTTTGGAGTGTCCATCATAAAGCCCCTGACCTCAATCATATAGAAAATGTGTATCCGGCTGAAAAAGCGTGTGCGACGAGAAGGCCTGACAAGCCTGACTCCAGTTACACCAGCTCTGTCAGGAGGAAGACCAGAATTTACCAACTTATTGTGGGAAGCTTTTTGAAGGCTACCCAACATTTGATCCAAGTTAAACAATTTGAAAGGCAATGCTACCAAATACTAATTGAGTGTATGAGAAATTTCTGACCCACTGGGAATCTGATAAAATAAATAAAAGCTGAAATAAATCATTCTTTCTACTATTATTCTAAAAATAAAGTGGTGATCCTAACTAACCTAAGACAGGATTTTATTGATTAAATGTCAGGAATTGTGAAAAACTGAGTTTAAATGTATTTGGCTAAGTGTATGTAAACGTTTCCACTTCAACTGTAGCTTGTGTTTATAAATAGTTTGTGAAAATAGTGAGTTTCTTTGTTTTGTAGCAAAAGACACGAAGATTGGGGTGTTTCCAATGACATCATCAACCAATTAGTACGCAATTAGTAGGCAAAGCTAGGAGCCTTTGGATTCCCAATACCCTGGTCCATATGTAAACAGTTGCCACACAGCGTCTCTTCTTGGCGAAAGTGCAATAGGTGTAAGTGTTGAGAGTATGCGGCCCCTGGAAGCTCTGGTGATCTGGAGCCAGGAAGCAAATGAAACTCCTGCATTGAAGGCTTTCTGGACTTCCAGGAAGCAGAAGCCATGCCAGAGAGCTCCTGGGTGGTGTTGAAATGCATGCAGAGGCTCTGGTGCAGACCTGGGTGGGGTGGTGACTGCATGCCATTGCCAGAGGAGCTCTGGTTTGTTGGTCTAGACCCTGGAATAAGTATACCGTGCCAGAGAGGCTCGCTGGACTGGTCTGGGCAAATCAAGTGTTGAAATATACCGGAGAACTCTGGTTGGTCTAGACCTGGAGTAAGTGTTGGGGAAGCCTGCCGACCGGAGAGTCTGGGCTGGTCTAGACGGATAGGTGTTAGCATTACCAGAGGCTCCTG
>NW_025760762.1:0-3338 GCF_021184085.1 Oncorhynchus gorbuscha
CCTCTATACCAGGTGGTGTGAGAGGAAGGCCTAAAATTGTCAAAGACTCCAGCCACCTTAGTTATAGACTGTTCACTCTGCTACAGCACGGAAAGCGGTACCGGAGCGCCAAGTCTCGGTGCCAACAGCTTCTACCCCCAAGCCATAAGACTCCTGAACAGCTAATCAAAATGGCTACACAGACTATTTGAATTGCCCCCCACCCCTCTACACTGCTGCTCCTCTCTGTGATTATCTATGCATAGTCAATTTAATAGCTCTACCTACATGTGCATACTGTATTAAATCAATTACCTAATTTTTGGTGCTCCCGCACATTGACTCTGTGCGGTACCCCCTGTATATAGCCCCGCTATAGGTACTGCTGCTCTTTAATTATTTGTTATTCTTATCTCTTACTTTTTTTTTTCTTCTTAAAACTGCAATGTAAGGGCTTGTAAGTAATCATTTCACTGTAAGGTGAGCGTGTGACAAATGACTTGTGAAATGACTTTGATTTGACTCTTGTCAGGGAGTGTCATTTTGGTTCAGGCTAAAGGAACTAACAAGGTACTGTATGAGGTTGGTCCTGGTGAATAATGGGTAAATAAAGTGCGGCCTGACTCCATTGCAGCAGTTACAGTTGAAGTCGGAACTTTACATACACACTTAGGTTGGAGTCATTAAAACTCATTTTCAACCACTCTACAAATTTATTTTAGCAAACTATAGTTTTGACAAGTCAGTTAGGACAACTACATTGTCCATGACACAAGTCATTTTTCCAACATTTTTTACAGGCAGATTATTTCCTTATAATTCACTTCATCACAATTCCAGTGGGTCAGAAGTTTACATACTGTTTAAAGATTTGTGCATTTAAACAGCTTGAAAATTCCAGAATATTATGTCATGGCTTTAGAAGCTTCTGATAGGCTAATTGACATTGTTTCAGTCAATTGGAGGTGTACCTGTGGAGGTATTTCAAGGCCTACCTTCAAGCTCAGTGCCTCTTTGCTTGACATCATGGGGAAATCTAAAGAAATCATCCAAGACCTCCACAAGTCTGGTTCATCCTTGGGAGCCATTTCCAATCGCCTGAAGGTACCACGTTCATCTGTACAAACAAAAGTTTGCGGTCCTTCTGTAGCTCAGTTGGTAGAGCATGGCGCTTCTAAAACCAGGGTAGTGGGTTCGATCCCCGGGACCACCCATATGTAGAATGTATGCACACATGACTGTAAGTTGCTGGATAAAAGCGTCTGCTAAATGAGCATATATTATTATTATTAAGTATAAACACCATGGGACACGCAGCCATTATACTGCTCTGGAAGAGAGCGCATTCTGTCTCCTGGAGGACATTCTTTGGTGCAAAAAGTGTAACTCAATCTCAGAACAACAATGATAAAGGACCTTGTGAAGATGCTGGAGGAAACAGGTACAAAAGTATCTATACCCCACAGTGAAACGAGACCAATATCGACATAACCCTGAAATGCCACTCAGCAAGGAAGAGACTACTGCTCCAAAACCGCCATAAAAAAGCCAGACTACAGTTTGCAACTGCACATGTATTGCACTTTGGAGAAATGTCCTAAGGTCTGATGGAAACAAAAATAGAATTGTTTGGCCATGATGACATTCGTCATGTTTGGAGGAAAAAAGGCCGCTTGCAAGCTGAAAGAACACCATCCCACCGTGAAGCACGGGGTGGCAGCATCTGGTGGTGGGGGTGCTTTGCTGCAGAAGGGACTGGTGCACTTCACAAAATAGATGGCATCATGAGGCAGGAAATTATGTGGATATACGGAAGCAACATCTCAAGACAGATCAGTCAGGAAGTTAAAGTTTGAAATTCGCAAATGGGTCTTCCAAATGAACAATGACCCCAAGCATACTTCCCAAGTTGTGGCAAAATGGCTTAAGGACAACACAGTCAAGTTATTGGAGTGGCCATCACAAAGCCCTGACCTCAATCCTATAGAAATTGTGTGGGCAGAACTGAAAAAATGTGTCCGAGCAAGGAGGCCTACAAACCTGACTCAGTTACACCAGCTCTGTCAGGAGGAATGGGCCAAAATTCACCCAATTTGTTGTGGGACGCTTGTGGAAGGCTTCCAAAAATGTTTGACCCAAGTTAAACAATTTAAAGTATGCTACCAAATACTAGCCCTGGGTCAGGGCTTTCTGACCCACTGGTAATGTGATGAAAGAAATGGAAGCTAAAATAAATTATTCTCTCTACTATTATTCTGACATTTCACATTCTTAAAATAAAATGGTGATCCCTAACTGACCTAAGACAGGACATTTTTACTAGGATAAATTGTCAGCATTTGTGAAAAACTTTGTTTGAATATATTTGGCTAAGGTGTCTGCAAACTTCCGACTTTAACTGTATCACATGTTAATTACGGATTGGCCCCTTTTTTTACATTTTCACCTAAAATGACATACCCCTAACTCCCTGTTGCTCAGGCCTTGAAGCAAGGATATGCATATTTATTGGTACCATTTGAAAGGAAACACTTTGAAGGTTGTGCAATTCTTAAGGAATGTCAGAATATAACACATTAGGTCTAGGTAAAGATAATACAAAAGAAAAAAAACAACTTTGTTGTTGTATTTTTGTTCCGTCATCTTTGAAATGCAAGAGAAAGGCCATAACTTTTTTCCAGCCCAGGTGCAATTTAGATTTTGGCCACTAGGACGGACGCAGTATAGCTGCAAAGTTTTTAGACTGATCAATGAACCATTGCATTTCTGTTCAAAATGTTCAAGACTGCCCAAATGTGCCAAATTTGTTTATTAATAACTTTTCTTTTTCAAACTGTGCACTATCCTCAAATAATAGCATGGTATTCTTTCACTGTAATAGCGACTGTAAATTGGACAGTGCAGTCAGTTTAACAATATTTTAAGCTTGCTGCTAATATCAGATATGTCTATGTCCAGTGAAATGTTCTTGTTACTTACAACCTCATGCTAATCGTTTTAGCCTACATTAGCTCAACCTCATCCTAAAGATTGATAGATTAATAGTCTGAAGATTGATGGTCTTCAATATTGGCTGTACTAGAGAAATTTAAAACCTTTTTTGTAAGAACATAGTATATGGAATTGATTTTAAGAAATATAGCATAATAAATTTGATTAATATTATGGTGTTCCAAAAAAAAAAAAAGCGAAACCCTCAGGGTCTCTGTTACAAAAATATGGTTCTTACAACTTAACATCAGTAGGCTACAGTACTAAGGGACGATAACATTTCTACACCTTAATTGTTGTCTAACCAATACCCAAACTGAGATTTCATAAAAATACAAATGTATTGACATATGAAGAGCAGTCCATAT
>NW_025760763.1:0-3338 GCF_021184085.1 Oncorhynchus gorbuscha
CGCTGAACCCAAAAAATATAACTTTTTCATAAGACTCCTGAACAGGTAACCAATGGTTACCCAACCTATTTACATTGTGTGTGTCCCCTCTTTTATGTTGCTGCTACTCTCTGTTTATCTTATAAGCACAGTCACTTTAACGATACCTACATGTACATACTTTTGACCTCCTTTACATGTTAGCTAAAGGCATCTCCTTTACATGTTAGCTAAAGGCATCTCCTTTACATGTTAGCTAAAGGCATCTCCTTTACATGTTAGCTAAAGGCATCTCCTTTACATGTTAGCTAAAGGCATCTCCTTTACATGTTAGCTAAAGGCATCTCCTTTACATGTTAGCTAAAGGCATCTCCTTTACATGTTAGCTAAAGGCATCTCCTTTACATGTTAGCTAAAGGCATCTCCTTTACATGTTAGCTAAAGGCATCTCCTTTACATCTTAGCTAAAGGCATCTCCTTTACATGTTAGCTAAAGGCATCTCCTTTCATTTTGTCTTCATTTAATTATCTATAACAATAATAATTATCTATAACAAGTAATACCATGTATGTCTGCATAGCATGTTGTCTTCATTTTGGCAGATTAACTCAGGCTTATTTCTGAACATTAACTCAGGCTGGAGTCACATCCTCAAAACATTCATGAACTTTTCGTTGATCAGAACACTGGAGGTTCTTCTTCACTGAAAAAATAATAACTTTTAGTGGTTCCATATATTAAGGAAGTGATAGAAGCCTTTTTGGTTCAAGGAAGGAACCTTTCTTTTCTAATAAACACGTTTTTCTTCTGATTATTTAGTTATCTACATCATGTTATTTCCAGTTCTCCCTTTGGAGCGCAACATCACGTTGTTAAATAATAATCCTAAATTGGCCCTTTGAAGGATTGAGAACCCTGGTTTAGCAGATGCTCTTATCCAGAGTGATTTACAGAAAGTGCTTTCATCTTAATTAAGATAGCTAAGTGAGTATATATATATATATATATATATATATATATATATATATATATATATATACCCATCTAAAATCTATTAGTTAAAACTCTGAGAACAGTAATATTGATGGTACCCATAGCAACCATTTCTGATTAAAAAACAAATGTGAACATTTTGGAGATAAACTCTTAATAATGTTATCAAAAATTGTCATCTCACCTCTTAGCCTTGGTGTCATGTTCCCCAGAGAGAATCATTTTAGAGGCAGGGCCCCCTCCTCTCTCTCCCCATAGAGACTAATTTTAGAGGCAGGGCCCCCCTCCTTTCTCTCCCCAGAGAGACTCATTTTAGAGGCAGGGCCCCGCTCCTGTCTCTCCACAGAGAGACTCATTTTAGAGGCAGGGCCCCCCTTCTTGCTCTCCTCAGAGAGACTCATTTTAGAGGCAGGGCCCCGCTCCTCTCTCTCCCCAGAGAGACTCATTGTAGAGCACTGACCCCTAAACAGAGATCCAAAATGTTGGTTGTGGTTAACACAGTAATTATTTAATGTTAATTGTTATAATATATTAATTTTCTCTCATGAAACATTTACTAACAGACATAGAAACAATCAGAAGATTTATTGCAATCACATGAAAACGTAGTTGTGACATTTCATCTCCATGGTAACTGTCTGTAATAATAATAAGTCACTGTTTGTTAAGGTAGTTATAGACAGTACAGCAACAATAATAATAATAATAATAATAATAATAATAATAAGTCACTGTTTGTTAAGGTAGTTATAGACAGTACAGCAACAATAATAATAATAATAATAATAATAATAAGTCACTGTTTGTTAAGGTAGTTATAGACAGTACAGCAACAACAATAATAATAATAATAATAATAATAATAATAAGTCACTGTTTGTTAAGGTAGTTATAGACAGTACAGCAACAATAATAATAATAATAATAATAAGTCACTGTTTGTTAAGGTAGTTATAGACAGTACAGCAACAATAATAATAATAATAATAATAATAATAAGTCACTGTTTGTTAAGGTAGTTATAGACAATTACGGCAACAATAATAATAATAATAATAATAGTGCTGTTTGTTAAGGTAGTTATGGAACAGTACAACAATAATAATAATAATAATAATAATAATAAAGTCACTGTTTGTTAAGGTAGTTATGAACAGGTACAGCAACAATAATAATAATAATAATAATAAGTCACTGTTTATTAAAATTAGTTATAGACAGTACAACAACAATAATAATAATAATAATAATAAGTCACTGTTTGTTAAGGTAGTTATAGACAGTGCAGCAGCAACAATAATAATAATAATAATAATAATAATAATAAGTCACTGTTTATTAAGGTAAGTTATAGACAATTACAGCAACAATAATAATAATAAGTCACTGTTTGTTAAAAGGTAGTTATGAACAAGTACAGCAACAATAATAATAATAATAATAATAATAATAATAAGTCCTTGTTTATTAGGAAACAGTTATAGACAGTACATACAACAATAATAATAATAATAATAATAATCACTGTTTGTTAATGATTTATAGACAGTACAGCCAATAATAATAATAACAATAATAATAATAATAATAAGTCACTGTTTGTTAAGGTAGTTATAGAGAGTACAGCAACAATATAATAATAATAATACCAAGTCACTGTTTGTTACAGAAGATAGAGAGGACAGCAACAATAATAATAATAATAATTAACATAATAAGTCACTGTTTGTTAAGGTTATAGAGAGCATAAAACAATAATAATAATAATAATAATAATAATAATAAGTCACTGTTTGTTAATAGTAGTTATAGACAGTACAGCAACAATAATAATAAATAACACACAATAATAATTAATAAGCCTACCGTTTGTTACGTAGCTATAGACAGTACAGCAAACAATAATAATAATAATAATAATAATAATAATAATAATAATAATAATAGTCACTGTTTGTTAAGGTAGTTATAGACAGTACAGCAACAATAATAATAATAATAATAATAATAATAAGTCACTGTTTGTTAAGGTAGTTATAGACAGTACAACAACAATAATAATAATAATAATAATAATAAGTCACTGTTTGTTAAGGTAGTTATAGACAGTACAGCAACAACAATAATAATAATAATAATAATAATAAGTCACTGTTTGTTAAGGTAGTTATAGACAGTACAGCAACAATAATAAATAATAATAATAATAATAAGTCACTGTTTGTTAAGGTAGTTATAGACAGTACAGCAACAATAATAATAATAATAATAAGTCACTGTTTGTTAAGGTAGTTATAGACAGTACAGCAACAACAATAATAATAATAATAATAATAATAATAAGTCACTGTTTGTTAAGGTAGTT
>NW_025760764.1:0-3338 GCF_021184085.1 Oncorhynchus gorbuscha
GAAGAAGAGAGACAAATGCACAATGCAAAGGAGAGGAAATCTACTAGGCATGTTGATATGCTGTAACCATAAACCTAAGAGTGGTGAGAGGAGTGCTTTAGTTCCACTCTCATCCCTGTGTGATGACGCATTATTTGGATATGGACTTCATAGATCAGTTCCTGTTCCTGTTCCTGTTCCTGTTCCTGTTCCTGTTCCTGTTCCTGGAGGGCCTCACGTATGTGTAGAGTTTTGCACTTCAAAAAAAATATTGTTGATTTGATTAGCTAGTTACTTTTCTGTTATGCAGGTGAATGAGGACCCAAAAGCGACTTGGCGAAAAACAGAGTCTTTAATCCAGTAAAGTAAAAATACAATCAAATAAAACAATTTCCACTCGTAATGACGAGAACCGACTGGAGACTTGATCTTGAACTGCAGGTTGCCTCGGGAAGGCACTTGAACTTAGCAGACTCAGACACCTGCTCACCACGCAGCATCTGAGGGAAACACGACACGACAGGGCGATACACAGACACAGCACGGTGAACACATAGACAAGGATCCGACAGGACAGGAACGGAAAACAAGGGAAGAAATAGGGACTCTAATCAGGGAAAAGATAAGGAACAGGTGTGGGAAGACTAAATGATTGATTAGGGGAATAGGAACAGCTGGGAGCAGGAACGGAACGATAGAGAGAAGAGAGAGAGGAGAGGGAGAGAGAGAAAAAGGGAACGAACCTAATAAGACCAGCAGGGGGAAACGAACAGAAGGGAAAGCATAATGACAAGACAATATATGACAAAACATGACAGTACCCCCCCACTCACCGAGCGCCTCCTGGCGCTCTCGAGGAGGAACACTGGCGGCAACGGAGGAAATCATAGATCACAAACGGTCCAGCACGTCCCGAGAAAGAACCCAACTCCTCTCCTCAGGACCGTAACGGAAAAACGAAAAAAAGGGAAACTAGGGTACTACTCTAAAAAAAAAATGAGACACGGGTAGAGAACTGAAAACTTTAGAGCAAACAGGACCAAACAGGCCAGGAGAGTAACAACTAGGGACAGACTGAGACACAGCAAGGGCAGGAACAAGAACAGGAGAGATGCGATGGCAGGGAACAGACTGAGACCCAGCAAGACCAGGAGCAGAAGCAGAAAAATACGCACAAGGGTGGACCCCATCGTCAGTATCGGAGCGCTGGGACAGAATGGCTCCCACGCCCACCCCCGACGCGTCAACCTCAACAATAAACTGTTTAGTGACGTCAGGTGCAACAAGGATAGGAGCGGATGCAAAACGCTTCTTAAAGAGATCAGAACAACAATCATACGACCGGTGAGGAGGAAGGGAGTTGGTTCTGGACCGACTGAAGACCGTGCGCAGACCATGATATTCCTCCGGCACTCCTGTCAAATCACCAGGTTCCTCCTGAGAAGAGGGGACAGAACAAACAGGAGAAATAGCAGACATTAAACACTTCACATGACAAGAAACGCTCCAGGAAAGGATAGAATTACTAGACCAATCAAAAGAAGGATTATGACACACTAGCCAGGGATGACCCAAAACAACAGGTGTAAAAGGTGAACAAAAAATCAAAAAAGAAATGGTCTCACTATGGTTACCAGATACAGTGAGGGTTAAAGGTAGTGTTTCACATAATATACTGGGGAGAGGACTACCATCCAAGGCAAACATGACCGTGGGCTCCCTAACTGTCTGAGAGGAATGTCATGTTCCCGCGCCCAGGCTTCGTCCATAAAACAGCCCTCTGCCCCAGAGTCTATTAATGCACTGCAGGAAGCTGCCGATCCGGTCCAGCGTAGATGGACCGGTAAAGTAGTACATGTACTTGACGGAGAGGACCGTCTAGTAGCGCTTATCAGTCGCCCTCCGCTTACTGATGAGCTCTGGCCTTTAACTGGACATGAAATGACAAAATGACCAGCGGAACCGCAATAGAGACAGAGGCGGTTGGTGATTCTCCGTTCCCTCTCCTTAGTCGAGATGCGAATACCCCCCAGCTGCATGGGCTCAACACCTGAGTCAGTGGGGGAAAGACGGTAGTGTCGGAGAGAGGGGAGACACAGTTAACGCGAGCTCTCTTCTATGAGCTCGGTGACGAAGATCTACCCGTCGTTCAATGCGAATAGCGAGTTCAATCAAAGAATCCACGCTGGATGGAACCTCCCGAGAGAGAATCTCATCCTTAACCTTAGCGTGGAGTCCCTCCAGAAAACGAGCGAGCAACGCCTGCTCGTTCCAGTTACTGGAGGCAGCAAGAGTGCGAAACTCTATAGAGTAATCCGTTATGGATCGATTACCTTGACATAGGGAAGACAGGGACCAGGAAGCTTCTTTCCCAAAAACTGAGCGATCAAAAACCATTATCATCTCCTCTTTAAAGTTCAGATAATTGTTAGTACACTCAGCGCTTGCCTACCAGATAGCTGTGCCCCACTGCCGAGCCCGACCAGTAAGGAGTGATATGACGTAGGCAATCCGAGCTCTCTCTCTTGAGTATGTGTTGGGTTGGAGAGAGAACACAATATCACACTGGGTGAGAAAGGAGCGGCACTCAGTGGGCTGCCCAGAATAACAAGGTGGGTTATTAACCCTAGGTTCCGGAGGCTCGGAAGAACCGGAAGTAGCTGGTGACACGAGACGAAGACTCTGATACTGTCTTGAGAGGTCGGAGACCTGAGCGGCCAGGGTCTCAACGGCATGCCGAGCGGCAGACAATTCCTGCTCGTGTCTGCCGAGCATCGCTCCCTGGAACTCGAGAGTAGAGTAGAGAGAATCCATAGTCGCTGGGTCCATTCTTGGTCGGATCCTTCTGTTATGCAGGTGAATGAGGACCCAAAAGCGACTTGGCGAAAACAGAGTCTTTAATCCAGTAAAGTAAAAATACAATCAAATAAAACAATTTCCACTCGTAATGACGAGAACCGACTGGAGACTTGATCTTGAACTGCAGGTTGCCTCGGGAAGGCACTTGAACTTAGCAGACTCAGACACCTGCTCACCACGCAGCATCTGAGGGAAACACGACACGACAGGGCGATACACAGACACAGCACGGTGAACAATAGACAAGGATCCGACAGGACAGGAACGGAAAACAAGGGAAGAAATAGGGACTCTAATCAGGGGAAAAGATAAGGAACAGGTGTGGGAAGACTAAATGATTGATTAGGGGAATAGGAACAGCTGGGAGCAGGAACGGAACGATAGAGAGAAGAGAGAGAGGAAGGGAGAGAGAAAAAGGGAACGAACCTAATAAGACCAGCAGGGGGAAACGAACAGAAGGGAAAGCATAATGACAAGACAATATATGACAAAACATGACA
>NW_025760765.1:0-3338 GCF_021184085.1 Oncorhynchus gorbuscha
TCAATCAGTTAGTATGTCTTATCAATCAGTAGTATATGTCTTATCAATCAGTTAGTATGTCTTATCAATCAGTTAGTATGTCTTATCAATCAGTTAGTATGTCTTATCAATCAGTTAGTATGTCTTATCAATCAGTTAGTATGTCTTATCAATCAGTTAGTATGTCTTATCAATCAGTTAGTATGTCTTATCAATCAGTTAGTATGTCTTATCAATCAGTTAGTATGTCTTATCAATCAGTTAGTATGTCTTATCAATCAGTTAGTATGTCTTATCAATCAGTTAGTATGTCTTATCAATCAGTTAGTATGTCTTATCAATCAGTTAGTATGTCTTATCAATCAGTTAGTATGTCTTATCAATCAGTTAGTATGTCTTATCAATCAGTTAGTATGTCTTATCAATCAGTTAGTATGTCTTATCAATCAGTTAGTATGTCTTATCAATCAGTTAGTATGTCTTATCAATCAGTTAGTATGTCTTATCAATCAGTTAGTATGTCTTATCAATCAGTTAGTATGTCTTATCAATCAGTTAGTATGTCTTATCAATCAGTTAGTATGTCTTATCAATCAGTTAGTATGTCTTATCAATCAGTTAGTATGTCTTATCAATCAGTTAGTATGTCTTATCAATCAGTTAGTATGTCTTATCAATCAGTTAGTATGTCTTATCAATCAGTTAGTATGTCTTATCAATCAGTTAGTATGTCTTATCAATCAGTTAGTATGTCTTATCAATCAGTTAGTATGTCTTATCAATCAGTTAGTATGTCTTATCAATCAGTTAGTATGTCTTATCAATCAGTTAGTATGTCTTATCAATCAGTTAGTATGTCTTATCAATCAGTTAGTATGTCTTATCAATCAGTTAGTATGTCTTATCAATCAGTTAGTATGTCTTATCAATCAGTTAGTATGTCTTATCAATCAGTTAGTATGTCTTATCAATCAGTTAGTATGTCTTATCAATCAGTTAGTATGTCTTATCAATCAGTTAGTATGTCTTATCAATCAGTTAGTATGTCTTATCAATCAGTTAGTATGTCTTATCAATCAGTTAGTATGTCTTATCAATCAGTTAGTATGTCTTATCAATCAGTTATGTATGTCTTATCAATCAGTTAGTATGTCTTATCAATCAGTTAGTATGTCTTATCAATCAGTTAGTATGTCTTATCAATCAGTTAGTATGTCTTATCAATCAGTTAGTATGTCTTATCAATCAGTTAGTATGTCTTATCAATCAGTTAGTATGTCTTAAAACGAGAGTAAAACCGATATTGATATTATTTCATGACAATCTGATTTATACATTAAGACATTACGAAACAAAACAACAAGGACACTCTGATTTATACATTATGACACCAGGAAACAAATAGAAATGTTGAAGTAATGAATCTGTCAGACAGAGAACAACGTAGCTTTCAACAGCAGTGAGGAATAGGCACCCTACTCAGTGTATAGGGCACTACTTTGGACCAGAGGTCTATAGAACCCTGTTCACTAATAGAGGCACTACTTTGGACCAGCGGTCTATAGAACCCTGTTCACTAATGGGCACTACTTTGGACAGAGGTCTATAGGAACCCTGTTCACTAATAGGGCACTACTTTGGACCAGAGGTCTATGAACCCTGTTCACTAATAGGGCACTACTTTGGACCAGAGGTCTATAGAACCCTGTTCACTAATAGGGCACTACTTTGGACCAGAGGTCTATAGAACCCCTGTTCACTAATAGGGCACTACTTTGGACCAGAGGTCTATAGAACCCTGTTCACTAATAGGGCACTACTTTGGACCAGAGGTCTATAGAACCCTGTTCACTAATAGGGGCACTACTTTGGACCAGAAGTCTATAGAACCCTGTTCACTAATAGGGCACTACTTTGGACCAGAGCCGTGTGGGTGAATTGGATGCCATTTCAGACGCAGTGCAGATTCACGGATGTAAACAGTATAAATCCCCAAGGGGAGTCTGTGTAAATGGTACAGTCCATTACTACTGGATGTAAACAGTATGAACCCAAGGAGTCTGTGTAAATGGTACAGTCCATTACTACTGGATGTAAACAGTATAAAACCCCAAAGGGGAGTCTGTGTAAATGGTACAGTCCATTACTACTGGATGTAAACAGTATAAAACCCCAAGGGGAGTCTGTGTAAATGGTACAGTCCATTACTACTGGATGTAAACAGTATAAATCCCCAAGGGAGTCTGTGTAAATGGTACAGTCCATTACTACTGGATGTAAACAGTATAAAACCCCAAGGGAGTCTGTGTAAATGGTACAGTCCATTACTACTGATGTAAACAGTATAAACCCCCAAGGAGTCTGTGTAAATGGTACAGTCCATTACTACTGGATGTAAACAGTATAAAACCCCAAGGAGTCTGTATAATGGTACAGTCCATTACTACTGGATGTAAACAGTATAAAACCCCAAGGGGAGTCTGTGTAAATGGTACAGTCCATTACTACTGGATGTAAACAGTATAAAACCCCAAGGGGAGTCTGTATAAATGGTACAGTCCATTACTACTGGATGTAAACAGTATAAAACCCCAAGGGGAGTCTTGTATAAATGGTACAGTCCATTACTACTGGATGTAAACAGTATAAAACCCCAAGGGGAGTCTGTATAAATGGTAGAGTCCATTACTACTGGATGTAAACAGTATAAAACCCCAAGGGGAGTCTGTATAAATGGTAGAGTCCATTACTACTGGATGTAAACAGTATAAATCCCCAAGGGGAGTCTTTGTAAATGGTAGAGTCCATTACTACTGGATGTAAACAGTATAAATCCCCAAGGGAGTCTTTATAAATGGTAGAGTCCATTACTACTGGATGTAAACAGTATAAATCCCCAAGGGAGTTTGTATAATTGGTAGAATCCATTACTACTGGATGTAACAGCATAAATCCCTAAGGGAGTCTGTATAATTGGTAGAGTCCATTACTACTGGATGTAAACAGTATAAATCCCCAAGGAGTCTGTATAATTGGTAGAGTCCATTATTACTGGATGTAAACAGTATAAAACCCCAAGGGGAGTCTGTGTAGTAATGGTACAGTCCATTGCTACTGGATGTAAACAGTATAAAACCCCAAGGGAGTCTGTGTAAATGGTACAGTCCATTACTATTGGATGTAAACAGTATAAAACCGCAAGGAGGAGTCTGCTATAAATGGTAGAGTCCATTACTACTGGATGTAAGCATTAGCAAACCCCAAAGGGAGTCTGTGTACATGGTACAGTCCATTACTACTGGATGTAAGCAGTATCCAAAGCCCCAGGGAGTCTGTATAAATGGTAGAGTCCATTACTA
>NW_025760767.1:0-3337 GCF_021184085.1 Oncorhynchus gorbuscha
GAGGGATTTGGCAGTGCGGTCATTGAGATTTCATACTTCTTGTTGGAGGCGCAGGGGATTAGCTCAAATGGTAGAGCGCTCGCTTAGCATGTGAGAGGTAGCGGGATCGATGCCTGCATCCTCCAACTATTTAGTTTGGTTCAATCAGCACACATTGTTGTTGTAGCTCTGGATACTAACCCAACAATACAACTATTTCCACCACTGGGCTTACTGCAGTCACTACTTCAACCTTTACTGAACTACCATGAAAAATACTTTTAGACAGCTGAAGCAAGCATACTTTTTAAAAAGTATCCTTTCTTATGGACGAGGGATTTGGCAGTGCGGTCATTGAGATTTCATACTTCTTGTTGGAGGCACAGGGGAGTAAGCTCAAATGGTAGAGCGCTTGCTTAGCATGTGAGGTAGCGGGATCGATGCCTGCATCCTCCAACTATTTAGTTTAGATCAATCAGCACACATTGTTGTTGAAGCTCTAGATACTAACCCAACAATACAACTATTTCCACCACTGGGCCCACTGCAGTCACTACTCAACCTTTACTGAACTACCATGAAAAATACTTTTAGACAGCTGAAGCAAGCATACTTAAAAAAAAATTATCCGTTTCTATGGACGAGGGATTTGGCAGTGCAGTCATTGAGATTTCATACTTCTTGATTGAGGCGCAGGGGATTAGCACAAATGGTAGAGTTCTTGCTTTGCATGTGAGAGGTAGTGGGATCGATGCCTGCATCCTCCAACTATTTAGTTTGGTTCAATCAGCACACATTGTTGTTGTCGCTCTGGATACTAACCCAACAATACAACTATTTCCACCACTGGGCTTACTGCAGTCACTACTTCAACCTTTACTGAACTACCATGAAAAAACTTTTAGACAGCTGAAGCAAGCATACTTTAAAAGTATCTTTCTAATGGACGAGGGATTTGGCAGTGCGGTCATTGAGATTTCATACTTCTTATTGGAGGCACAGGGGGAGTAGCTCAAATGGTAGAGCGCTCACTTAGCATGTGAGAGGTAGCTGGATCGATGCCTGCATCCTCAAACTATTTAGTTTGGTTCAATCAGCACACATTGTTGTTGTAGCTCTGGATACTAACCCAACAAAACAACTATTTCCACCACTGGGCTTACTGCAGTCCCTACTTCAACCTTTACTGAACTACCATGAAAAATACTTTTAGACAGATGAAGCAAGCATACTTTAAAAAAAGTATCCTTTCTTATGGACGAGGGATTTGGCAGTGAGGACATTGAGATTTCATACTTCTTGTTGAAGGAACAGGGGGATTAGCTCAAATGGTAGAGCGCTCGTTTAGCATGCGAGTGGTGGCGGGAACTATGCCTGCATCCTCCAAATATTTAGTTTAGTTCAATCAGCACACATTGTTGTTGTAGCTCTGGATACTAACCCAACAATACAACTATTTCCACCACTGGGCTTACTGCAGTCACTACTTCAACCTTTACTGAACTACCATGAAAAAAACTTTTAGACAGCTGAAGCAAGCATACTTTTAAAAAAAAGTATCCTTTCTAATGGACGAGGGATTTGGCAGTGCGGTCATTGAGATTTCATACTTCTGATTGAAGGAACAGGGGATTAGCTCAAATGGCAGAGCGCCTGCTTAGCATGTGAGAGGAGTGGGATTGATGCCTGCATCCTCCAACTATTTAGTTTGGTTCAATCAGCACACATTGTTGTTGTAGCTCTGGATACTAACCCAACAATACAACTATTTCCACCACTGGGCTTACTGCAGTCACTACTTCAACCTTTACTGAACTACCATGAAAAAACTTTTAGACAGCTGAAGCAAGCATACTTTTAAAAAAATTATCCTTTCTTATGGACGAGAGGGATTTGGCAGTGCGGTCATTGAGATTTCATACTTCTTGATTGGAGCTGCAGGGGATTAGCTCAATGGTAGAGCGCTCGCTAAACAGCATGCGAGAGGTAGCAGGATCGATGCCCGCATCCTCCAACTATTTAGTTTGGTTCAATCAGCACACATTGTTGTTGTAGCTCTGGATACTAACCCAACAATACAACTATTTCACCACTGGGCTTACTGCAGTCACTACTTCAACCTCTACTGAACTACCATGAAAAATACTTTTAGACAGCTGAAGCAAGCATACTTTTTAAAAATTATCCTTTCTTATGGACGAGGGATTTGGCAGTGCGGTCATTGAGATTTCATACTTCTTGTTGGAGGTGCAGGGGGATTAGCTCAAATGGTAGAGCGCTTGCTTAGCATGTGAGAGGTAACGGGATCGATGCCTGCATTCTCCAACTATTTAGTTTGGTTCAATCAGCACACATTGTTGTTGTAGCTCTGGATACTAACCCAACAATACAACTATTTCCACCACTGGGCTTACTGCAGTCACTACTTCAACCTTTACTGAACTACCATGAAAAATACTTTTAGACAGCTGAAGTAAGCATACTTTTAAAAAATTATCCTTTCTTATGGACGAGGGATTTGGCAGTGCAGTCATTGAGATTTCATTTCATAGCTCAAATGTCTCGTTAGCGGGATCGAGGTCCTCCACCAGGGGGTCATTAGCTTTTTCAAATTAGCTCAAATGGTAGAGCGCTCCCTTAGCATGTGAGAGGTAGTGGGATCGATGCCTGCATCCTCCAACTGTTGGTTTACGGTTCAATAAGCACATTGTTGTTGTAGCTCTGGATACTAACCCAACAATACAACTATTTCCACCACTATGCTTACTGCAGTCACTACTTCAACCTTTACTGAGTACCCGCAATACATTAGAATGTTACACATGTGAGCTGCCGAAGTCAGCTTTGGATAAAGCGTCTGCTAATAAACTTTGTTATTATTATTATATTAAATACTTCTACACAGCTGAAGCAAGCATACTTTTTAAAAAGTATCCTTTCTAATGGACGAGGGATTTGGCAGTGCGGTCATTGAGATTTCATACTTCTTGTTGAAGGAACAGGGGGATTAGCTCAAATGGTAGAGCGCTCGCTTAGCATGTGAGAGGGAGCGGGATTGATGCCTGCATCCTCCAACTATTTAGTTTGGTTCAATCAGCATACATTGTTGTTGTAGCTCTGGATACTAACCCAACAATACAACTATTTCCACCACTGGGCTTACTGCAGTCACTACTTCAACCTTTACTGAAGTACCATGAAAAATACTTTTAGACAGCTGAAGCAAGCATACTTTTTAAAAATTATCCTTTCTTATGGACGAGGGATTTGGCAGTGCGTTCATTGAGATTTCATACTTCTGATTGGAGCTGCAGGGGATTAGCTCAAATGGTAGAGCGCTCGCTTAGCATGTGAGAGG
>NW_025760768.1:0-3336 GCF_021184085.1 Oncorhynchus gorbuscha
ACAGGGACTAACGGTCTGTAGGAGGTCAGAGATATACCAGATATACAGGGACTAACGGTCTGTAGGAGGTCAGAGATATACAGGGACTAACGGTCTGTAGGAGGTCAGAGAATACATACAGGGACTAACGGTCTGTAGGAGGTCAGAGATATACCAGATATACAGGGACTAACGGTCTGTGAGGAGGTCAGAGATATACCAGATATACAGGGACTAACGGTCTGTAGGAGGTCAGAGATATACCAGATATACAGGGACTAACGGTCTGTAGGAGGTCAGAGATATACCAGATATACGGACTAACGGTCTGTAGGAGGTCAGAGATATAAGCAGGGACTAACGGTCTGTAGGAGGTCAGAGATATACCAGATATACAGGGACTAACGGTCTGTAGGAGGTCAGAGATATACCAGATATACAGGGACTAACGGTCTGTAGGAGGTCAGAGATATACAGGGACTAACGGTCTGTAGGAGGTCAGAGATATACCAGATATACAGGGACTAACGGTCTGTAGGAGGTCAGAGATATACCAGATATACAGGGACTAACGGTCTGTAGGAGGTCAGAGATATACAGGGACTAACGGTCTGTAGGAGGTCAGAGATATACCAGATATACAGGGACTAACGGTCTGTAGGAGGTCAGAGATATACAGGGACTAACGGTCTGTAGGAGGTCAGAGATATACAGGGACTAACGGTCTGTAGGAGGTCAGAGATATACCAGATATACAGGGACTAACGGTCTGTAGGAGGTCAGAGATATACCAGATATACAGGGACTAACGGTCTGTAGGAGGTCAGAGATATACCAGATATACAGGGACTAACGGTCTGTAGGAGGTCAGAGATATACAGGGACTAACGGTCTGTAGGAGGTCAGAGATATACAGGGACTAACGGTCTGTAGGAGGTCAGAGATATACAGGGACTAACGGTCTGTAGGAGGTCAGAGATATACCAGATATACAGGGACTAACGGTCTGTAGGAGGTCAGAGATATACCAGATATACAGGGACTAACGGTCTGTAGGAGGTCAGAGATATACCAGATATACAGGGACTAACGGTCTGTAGGAGGTCAGAGATATACCAGATATACAGGGACTAACGGTCTGTAGGAGGTCAGAGATATACAGGGACTAACGGTCTGTAGGAGGTCAGAGATATACCAGATATACAGGGACTAACGGTCTGTAGGAGGTCAGAGATATACCAGATACAGGGACTAACGGTCTGTAGGAGGTCAGAGATATACCAGATATACAGGGACTAACGGTCTGTAGGAGGTCAGAGATATACCAGATATACAGGGACTAACGGTCTGTAGGAGGTCAGAGATACATACAGGGACTAACGGTCTGTAGGAGGTCAGAGATATACAGGGACTAACGGTCTGTAGGAGGTCAGAGATATACCAGATATACAGGGACTAACGGTCTGTAGGAGGTCAGAGATATACCAGATATACAGGACTAACGGTCTGTAGGAGGTCAGAGATATACCAGATATACAGGGACTAACGGTCTGTAGGAGGTCAGAGATCCGATACAGGGACTAACGGTCTGTAGGAGGTCAGAGATATACAGGGACTAACGGTCTGTAGGAGGTCAGAGATATACCAGATATACAGGGACTAACGGTCTGTAGGAGGTCAGAGATATACCAGATATACAGGGACTAACGGTCTGTAGGAGGTCAGAGATATACCAGATATACAGGGACTAACGGTCTGTAGGAGGTCAGAGATATACAGGGACTAACGGTCTGTAGGAGGTCAGAGATATACCAGATATACAGGGACTAACGGTCTGTAGGAGGTCAGAGATATACCAGATATACAGGGACTAACGGTCTGTAGGAGGTCAGAGATATACCAGATATACAGGGACTAACGGTCTGTAGGAGGTCAGAGATATACCAGATATACAGGGACTAACGGTCTGTAGGAGGTCAGAGATATACAGGGACTAACGGTCTGTAGGAGGTCAGAGATATACCAGATATACAGGGACTAACGGTCTGTAGGAGGTCAGAGATATACCAGATATACAGGGACTAACGGTCTGTAGGAGGTCAGAGATATACAGGGACTAACGGTCTGTAGGAGGTCAGAGATATACCAGATATACAGGACTAACGGTCTGTAGGAGGTCAGAGATATACAGGGACTAACGGTCTGTAGGAGGTCAGAGATATACAGTAGGACTAACGGTCTGTAGGAGGTCAGAGATATACCAGATATACAGGGACTAACGGTCTGTAGGAGGTCAGAGATATACCAGATACAGGACTAACGGTCTGTAGGAGGTCAGAGATATACCAGATATACAGGGACTAACGGTCTGTAGGAGGTCAGAGATATACAGGGACTAACGGTCTGTAGGAGGTCAGAGATATACAGATATACAGGGACTAACGGTCTAGAGAGGTACCAGATATACAGGGACTAACGGTCTGTAGGAGGTCAGAGATATACCAGATATACAGGACTAACAGTCTGTAGGAGGTCAGAGATACATACAGGACTAACGGTCTGCAGGAGGTCAGAGACATAGAGATATACAGGGACTAACGGCTCTGCAGAGGTCAGAGATATACCAGATAGACAGGGACTAACGGTCTGTAGGAGGTCAGAGATATACCAAAAGGGACTAACGGTCTGTAGGAGGTCAGAGATATACCAGATATACAGGGACTAACGGTCTGTAGGAGGTCAGAGATATGATATCAGGGACTAACGGTCTGTAGGAGGTCAGAGATATACCAGATATACAGGGACTAACGGTCTGTAGGAGGTCAGAGATATACCAGATATACAGGGACTAACGGTCTGTAGGAGGTCAGAGATATACCAGATATACAGGGACTAACGGTCTGTAGGAGGTCAGAGATATACCAGGGACTATACTGGACTGTACGGCTGTCAGGAGGTACAGAGATATACAGGGACTAACGGTCTGTAGGAGGTCAGAGATATACCAGATATACAGGGACTAACGGTCTGTAGGAGGTCAGAGATATACCAGATATACAGGGACTAACGGTCTGTAGGAGGTCAGAGATATACAGGGACTAACGGTCTGTAGGAGGTCAGAGATATACCAGATATACAGGGACTAACGGTCTGTAGGAGGTCAGAGAATATACAGGGACTAACGGTCTGTAGGAGGTCAGAGATATACCAGATATACAGGGACTAACGGTCTGTAGGAGGTCAGAGATATACCAGATATACAGGGACTAACGGTCTGTAGGAGGTCAGAGATATACCAGATATACAGGGACTAACGGTCTGTAGGAGGTCAGAGAATATACAGGGACTAACGGTCTG
>NW_025760769.1:0-3336 GCF_021184085.1 Oncorhynchus gorbuscha
CACAGTCAAATACCTATCATGGATTGTGGAGAAAAGAAGGTACTGGCTGGTGAATGATAAAGATGTGATGATATGATGATTATATAAAGTCAGCCATCTTAAAGCACAAATACACTAATGGAGATACACACAGTCAATATGGAGATATACAGCAGTCAATATGGAGATATACAGCAGTCAATATGGAGATATACACAGTCAATATGGAGATATACAGCAGTCAATATGGAGATATACACAGTCAATATGGAGATACACACAGTCAATATGGAGATACACACAGTCAATATGGAGATACACACAGTCAATATGGAGATACACACAGTCAATATGGAGATACACAGCAGTCAATATGGAGATATACAGCAGTCAATATGGAGATACACACAGTCAATATGGAGATACACACAGTCAATATGGAGATACACACAGTCAATATGGAGATACACACAGTCAATATGGAGATATACAGCAGTCAATATGGAGATATACAGCAGTCAATATGGATGGAGATATACAGCAGTCAATATGGAGATATACAGCAGTCAATATGGAGATATACAGCAGTCAATATGGATGGAGATATACAGCAGTCAATATGGAGATATACAGCAGTCAATATGGAGATATACAGCAGTCAATATGGATGGAGATATACAGCAGTCAATATGGAGATATACAATAGTCAATATGGATGGAGATACACAGTCAATATGGAGATATACAGCAGTCAATATGGAGATATACAGCAGTCAATATGGAGATATACAGCAGTCAATATGGAGATATACAGCAGTCAATATGGAGATATACAGCAGTCAATATGGATGGAGATATACAGCAGTCAATATGGAGATATACACAGTCAATATGGAGATACACACAGTCAATATGGAGATATACACAGTCAATATGGAGATACACACAGTCAATATGGAGATATACAGCAGTCAATATGGAGATATACAGCAGTCAATATGGAGATATACAGCAGTCAATATGGAGATATACACAGTCAATATGGAGATACACACAGTCAATATGGAGATATACAGCAGTCAATATGGAGATATACAGCAGTCAATATGGAGATATACAGCAGTCAATATGGATGGAGATATACAGCAGTCAATATGGATGGAGATATACAGCAGTCAATATGGAGATATACACAGTCAATATGGAGATACACACAGTCAATATGGAGATATACAGCAGTCAATATGGAGATATACAGCAGTCAATATGGATGGAGATATACAGCAGTCAATATGGAGATATACACAGTCAATATGGAGATACACACAGTCAATATGGAGATACACACAGTCAATATGGAGATACACACAGTCAATATGGAGATACACACAGTCAATATGGAGATACACAGCAGTCAATATGGAGATATACAGCAGTCAATATGGAGATACACACAGTCAATATGGAGATATACACAGTCAATATGGAGATACACACAGTCAATATGGAGATACACACAGTCAATATGGAGATATACAGCAGTCAATATGGAGATATACAGCAGTCAATATGGAGATATACAGCAGTCAATATGGATGGAGATATACAGCAGTCAATATGGAGATATACAATAGTCAATATGGATGGAGATACACAGTCAATATGGAGATATACAGCAGTCAATATGGAGATATACAGCAGTCAATATGGAGATATACAGCAGTCAATATGGAGATATACAGCAGTCAATATGGAGATATACAGCAGTCAATATGGATGGAGATATACAGCAGTCAATATGGAGATATACACAGTCAATATGGAGATACACACAGTCAATATGGAGATATACACAGTCAATATGGAGATACACACAGTCAATATGGAGATATACAGCAGTCAATATGGAGATATACAGCAGTCAATATGGAGATATACAGCAGTCAATATGGAGATATACACAGTCAATATGGAGATACACACAGTCAATATGGAGATATACAGCAGTCAATATGGAGATATACAGCAGTCAATATGGAGATATACAGCAGTCAATATGGATGGAGATATACAGCAGTCAATATGGATGGAGATATACAGCAGTCAATATGGAGATATACACAGTCAATATGGAGATACACACAGTCAATATGGAGATATACAGCAGTCAATATGGAGATATACAGCAGTCAATATGGATGGAGATATACAGCAGTCAATATGGAGATATACACAGTCAATATGGAGATACACACAGTCAATATGGAGATATACAGCAGTCAATATGGAGATATACACAGTCAATATGGAGATACACACAGTCAATATGGAGATATACAGCAGTCAACATGGAGATACACACAGTCAATATGGAGATACACACAGTCAATATGGAGATATACACACAGTCAATATGGAGATACACACAGTCAATATGGAGATATACAGCAGTCAATATGGAGATACACACAGTCAATATGGAGATACACACAGTCAATATGGAGATATACAGCAGTCAACATGGAGATACACACAGTCAATATGGAGATACACACAGTCAATATGGAGATATACAGCAGTCAATATGGAGATACACACAGTCAATATGGAGATATACAGCAGTCAATATGGAGATACACACAGTCAATATGGAGATACACACAGTCAATATGGAGATACACACAGTCAATATGGAGATACACACAGTCAATATGGAGATATACAGCAGTCAATATGGAGATATACAGCAGTCAATATGGAGATATACAGCAGTCAATATGGATGGAGATATACACAGTCAATATGGAGATATACAGCAGTCAATATGGAGATATACAGCAGTCAATATGGAGATACACACAGTCAATATGGAGATATACAGCAGTCAACATGGAGATACACACAGTCAATATGGAGATACACACAGTCAATATGGAGATATGACAGTCAATATGGAGATATACACAGTCAATATGGAGATACACAGTCAATATGGAGAGATATACAGCAGTCAATATGGAGATATACAGCAGTCAATATGGGAGATATACACAGTCAATATGGAGATATACAGCAGTGTATGGAGATATACAGCAAAGTCAATATGGAGATATACACAGTCATTATGGGAGATACACACAGTCAATATGGAGATACAGTGTGTGGAGATATGCACAGTTAATCTGGAATCACACAGTCAATATGGAGATGCACAAGACAGTCAATATGGAGATACACACAGTCATGAATCTGCACAGTCAATATATGAAGTGCATGAGATAAATATGGAATGTGGCAGTCAATATGGAGATATACAGCAGTCAATATGGAGATATACAGCAGTCAATGGAGATATAC
>NW_025760770.1:0-3335 GCF_021184085.1 Oncorhynchus gorbuscha
TGAACTGGATGAACTATAATCTGTGTTTACTAGTTAAGACAATTTATGATATAGATAGTAAGGTGCACCTGTAATTGTTTTAAACCAGTACCCCATTTTAGAAGTATTAAAATATGTAAATGTATGAGTTGCATTATCATAGGAACTAACCATGACATAGAAATGTGAAAATATTTCTGCAGGTTAAAATATTGTTAAAAAACAACTAATTGATTAGGTATGTTTGGGAATAGCATTGTGTGACTGTGGTATGAGAGATGTGACTGTGATATGTGAGTTGTGACTGAGTCTTAATCAGAATTTTGGATAGTAACATAGATCTGTAGTTCCTCACAGAGATCTATAGGTCCTCTGAGATCTAGGTCCTCACAGAGATCTATAGGTCCTCACAGAGATCTATAGGTCCTCACAGAGATCTATAGGTCCTCACAGAGATCTATAGGTCCTCACAGAGATCTATAGGTCCTCACAGAGATCTATAGGTCCTCACAGAGATCTATAGGTCTCACAGAGATCTAGGTCCTACAGAGATCTATAGGTCCTCACAGAGATCTATAGGTCCTCACAGAGATCTATAGGTCCTCACAGAGATCTATAGGTCCTCACAGAGATCTATAGGTCCTCATATAGAAATATGCTTAATCAGATGATTGACATGTGGATAAGTAAGCTTTAATATAACGTTATCTTGGGGTTCCGTTACTTCACTGCCCATCAGAGTATCATGGAGTGGTATTGAGAGCGGAATGATATTTCAGAAAGCAGCGGAAGGTTTATAATTCCTGGGAGGCTTGATTTGTCGTGGTCTCTCCTTCAGCAGGCTGGAAAAGGGGGATTGATCTGGTTTTTCATACTAAGATGGACCAAGATACGTGTTGCTTTACACATATTTGTTCATTGGTTTGACATGAGTCTCGATTGGTCATTGGAACAATTTGTCTTACAATATGTTCAAATCAAATCAAGCTGTATTTATACAGTACATTTCGGACATGGATGCAACACAAAGGCTCATAGGGAAAAGCAAAACCAATGGAAAAACAGCAAACATTTAGTACACAAACATAAGATTTAAAAAACATAAGACTAAACTGAAAGACTAATGAGCACCTCACTGGCAGCGTCGCCGGAACCTAAAAGACGCACATCGCCATCTGCTGACTGGAGTGGGCAATGCAGTTGAGGAACCAAATTTTCATTTATTTCACAAAGGTTAATATTATATTAAGTCGTTCAAAGAGAAGCATGTGTTGATTGATTCATGTTTAATGAGTGAGTATTTAAAACAAACCTTACACCCACTACACATTTGCAATGCATACTGGGGCGGCAGGTTAGCCTAGTGGTTAGAGCGTTGGACTAGTAACCGGAAGGCTGCAAGTTCAAACCCCCGAGCTGACAAGGTACAAATCTGTCATTCTGCCCCTGAACAGACAGTTAACCTAGGCTGTCATTGAAAATAAAAATTTGTTCTTAACTGACTTGCCTGGTTAAATAAAGGAAAAATTAAACTTCTGACATGGAACATTTTGAGCCCAGAGGCATATCTTTTATCATAGCCAAAAATGTGGTTTATTCAATTCTTCCAAATTTTTCATGACTTTGTCAATCAACTTGCTATTCATAAATCTAAATATGGTTTAGTGTTTCTGTATCAATATGGACTTTTAACACATTCAAATCCTTTGGTCATTTTGAACCCAGCCAAAAGCACATTTGATAAAGAGGACGTTTATTTCAAATCAAAATCCAATCACATTTTATTCGTCACATACACTTGTTTATCAGTTGTTAGTGTGGGTGTAGCAAAATGCTTGTGTTTCTAGCTTCGACAGTGCAGTAATATCTAACAATTTCACAACATATACCCAATACACACTCATCTAAGTATTGGAATCTTGGTCCATCCCACCAGAGGGTGGAGGGGCACCTATATCAGTGGTTTTGACCAGATAGACACCCGCAGACAGACAGTATAGTGTCTCCCATGTACTCTCCTAAGATAGGATAAGTAATCCGTCTCACCCCCTTTAAGATTTAGATGCACTATTGTAAAGTGACTGTTCCACTGGATGTCATAAGGTGAATGCACCAATTTGTAAGTCGCTCTGGATAAGAGCGTCTGCTAAATGACTTAAATGTAAATGTAAATGAATTAACATGTATAAATGATGGGTTATGAATTAACAGGTATACATGATGGGTTATAAATTAACAGGTATAAATGATGGGTTATGAATTAACAGGTATAAATGATGGGTTATGAATTAACAGGTATAAGTGATGGATTATGAATTAACAGGTATAAATGATGGGTTATAAATTAACAGGTATAAATGATGGGTTATAAATTAACAGGTATAAATGATGGGTTATGAATTAACACATCCCCTCCAGGCATTTCAATACATTCAGGATTTATTCTAGTATTTCACTCGGTGATGTTTCATTATACAGGATTTCTTATAGTGAGCATAACATGACAATACATGACATCTAAGTTGCTGAATATTCTTTTGGACTAACAGTATGAAGGACACAACTCATGTTATTCTGGTTAAACAGTGGGAGACTAGTTGATTAAGGAGTGGGGATTTTTTACAATTAGGAAATAATAATATGATTCACTCGTACCCCAGCCAGCATTGTGAATGGTGTCTGAGGCGGTGACATACTAGACCATGGCAGTAAATCTAATACTTAGGTATTTTTGTCAGGCATGAAAGGTCTGTGGTGGTTATAAGTTACATCTCTGGCCATGTTGGCAGGGTCTGAATCAAACCCAATGTCCAGTGGAATTGATCCGTTTGATCGTTTCAGTTTTTAGTAGTTTAATCCTTTGACGTATTGTTCATTTCAACATTTTTCATTTTCAACAAATTAACTGGGTTGGTTGAAAAGTGATACTAAACTTACAAACCAGGCACTATATTGACATAGTGGAAGGATTTTATATATATATATATATATATATATATATAAGCGTCTGCTAAATGGCATATATTATTATTATTATATATATATATATACACACACACATATATGTAAAAGTTATTATGTACAATGCCATTCATATAAAACAAAACCATCAATATTCCAAACAAACTCAAATATATGCATTTTAAAATTCTAAACGAGACAAAAACCCAACAAACTACATCTCCCGTCCCTAAACTATCCCTTAAATCATCTAAATTAACCCCAGCCTAAACCTCCCTTCCACCTCTCCCGGGCAATATGCTGCCCCCATTTCCTCTCTTCCCTCTTCATCCTCCCACTCAAATTTCCCTCCAACATCCCTCACTATCCCCCACCACCCCCAATCTCTCCCGGTC
>NW_025760771.1:0-3333 GCF_021184085.1 Oncorhynchus gorbuscha
CCAGTCTATCTCCTGTCTGTCTCCTCCAGAGTCTGTCTCCAGTCTGTCTCCTCCAGAGTCTGTCTCCTGTCATGTCTCCTCCAGTCTGTCTCCTGTCTGTCTCCTCCAGTCTGTCTCCAGTATGTCTCCTCCAGAGTCTGTCTCCAGTATGTCTCCTCCAGAGTCTGTCTCCAGTCTGTCTCCTCCAGAGTCGGTCTCCTGTCAGTCTCCTCCAGTCTATCTCCTGTCTGTCTCCTCCAGAGTCTGTCTCCAGTCTGTCTCCTCCAGAGTCTGTCTCCTGTCTGTCTCCTCCAGTCTGTCTCCTGTCTGTCTCCTCCAGAGTCTGTCTCCAGTATGTCTCCTCCAGAGTCTGTCTCCTGTCTGTCTCCTCCAGAGTCTGTCTCCAGTATGTCTCCTCCAGAGTCGGTCTCCTGTCAGTCTCCTCCAGTCTGTCTCCTGTCTGTCTCCTCCAGAGTCTGTCTCCAGTCTGTCTCCTCCAGAGTCTGTCTCCTGTATGTCTCCTCCAGAGTCTGTCTCCAGTCTGTCTCCTCCAGAGTCTGTCTCCTGTCTGTCTCCTCCAGTCTGTCTCTTGTCTGTCTCCTCCAGAGTCTGTCTCCAGTATGTCTCCTCCAGAGTCTGTCTCCTGTCTGTCTCCTCCAGAGTCGGTCTCCTGTCAGTCTCCTCCAGTCTATCTCCTGTCTGTCTCCTCCAGAGTCTGTCTCCAGTCTGTCTCCTCCACAGTCGGTCTCCTGTCAGCCTCCTCCAGTCTGTCTCCTGTCTGTCTCCTCCAGAGTCTGTCTCCAGTATGTCTCCTCCAGAGTCTGTCTCCAGTCTGTCTCCTCCAGAGTCGGTCTCCTGTCAGCCTCCTCCAGTCTGTCTCCTGTCTGTCTCCTCCAGAGTCTGTCTCCAGTATGTCTCCCCCAGAGTCTGTCTCCAGTATGTCTCCTCCAGAGTCGGTCTCCTGTCAGTCTCCTCCAGTCTGTCTCCTGTATGTCTCCTCCAGAGTCTGTCTCCAGTATGTCTCCTCCAGAGTCTGTCTCCTGTCTGTCTCCTCCAGAGTCTGTCTCCAGTATGTCTCCTCCAGAGTCGGTCTCCTGTCTGTCTCCTCCAGTCTGTCTCTTGTCTGTCTCCTCCAGAGTCTGTCTCCAGTATGTCTCCTCCAGAGTCTGTCTCCTGTCAGTGTCCTCCAGAGTCTGTCTCCAGTATGTCTCCTCCAGAGTCTGTCTCCTGTCTGTCTCCTCCAGAGTCTGTCTCCAGTCTGTCTCCTCCAGAGTCTGTCTCCAGTATGTCTCCTCCAGAGTCTGTCTCCTGTCTGTCTCCTCCAGAGTCGGTCTCCTGTCAGTCTCCTCCAGTCTATCTCCTGTCTGTCTCCTCCAGAGTCTGTCTCCAGTCTGTCTCCTCCAGAGTCTGTCTCCTGTCATGTCTCCTCCAGAGTCTGTCTCCTGTCTGTCTCCTCCAGAGTCTGTCTCCAGTATGTCTCCTCCAGAGTCTGTCTCCTGTCTGTCTCCTCCAGAGTCTGTCTCCAGTATGTCTCCTCCAGAGTCTGTCTCCTGTCTGTCTCCTCCAGTCTGTCTCCTGTCTGTCTCCTCCAGAGTCTGTCTCCAGTATGTCTCCTCCAGAGTCTGTCTCCAGTCTGTCTCCTCCAGAGTCGGTCTCCTGTCAGCCTCCTCCAGTCTGTCTCCTGTCTGTCTCCTCCAGAGTCTGTCTCCAGTATGTCTCCCAGAGTCTGTCTCCAGTATGTCCTCTCCAGAGTCGGTCTCCTGTCAGTCCTCCAGTCTGTCTCCTGTATGTCTCCTCCAGAGTCTGTCTCCAGTATGTCTCCCCAGAGTCTGTCCCAGTATGTCTCTCCAGAGTCGGTCCCTGTCAGTCTCTCCAGTCTGTCTCCTGTATGTCTCCTCCAGAGTCTGTTCCTGATGTCTCCTCCAGATGTCTCCTGTCAGTCTCTTCCAGTCTGTCTCCTGTCTGTCTCCTTCCAGAGTCTGTCTCCAGTATGTTCTCCAGAGTCTGTTCCCAGTCTGTCTCTCCAGAGTCGGTCTCCTGTCAGTCTCCTCCATCATCTCCTGTCTGTCTCCTCCAGAGTCTGTCTCCAGTCTGTCTCCTCCAGAGTCTGTCTCCTGTCTGTCTCCAGTCTGTCTCCTGTCTGTCTCCTCCAGAGTCTGTCTCCAGTATGTCTCCTCCAGAGTCTGTCTCCAGTATGTCTCCTCCAGAGTCTGTCTCCAGTCTGTCTTCCAGAGTCGGTCTCCTGTCAGTTCTCCAGTCTATCTCCTGTCTGTCTCTTCCAGAGTCTGTCTCCAGTCTGTTCTCCAGAGTCTGTCTCTGTCTGTCTCCTCCAGTCTGTCTCCTGTCTGTCTCTTCCAGAGTCTGTCTCCAGTATGTCTCCTCCAGAGTCTGTTCTGTCAGTGTCTCCATGAGCTCCTGTCTCCAGTATGTCTCCTCCAGAGTCGGTCTCCTGTCAGTCTCCTCCAGTCTGTCTCCTGTCTGTCTCCTCCAGAGTCTGTCTCCAGTCTGTCTCCTCCAGAGTCTGTCTCCTGTATGTCTCCTCCAGAGTCTGTCTCCAGTCTGTCTCCTCCAGAGTCTGTCTCCTGTCTGTCTCCTCCAGTCTGTCTCTTGTCTGTCTCCTCCAGAGTCTGTCTCCAGTATGTCTCCTCCAGAGTCTGTCTCCTGTCAGTGTCCTCCAGAGTCTGTCTCCAGTATGTCTCCTCTAGAGTCTGTCTCCTGTCTGTCTCCTCCAGAGTCTGTCTCCAGTATGTCTCCTCCAGAGTCTGTCTCCTGTCTGTCTCCTCCAGTCTGTCTCCTGTCTGTCTCCTCCAGAGTCTGTCTCCAGTATGTCTCCTCCAGAGTCTGTCTCCTGTCTGTCTCCTCCAGAGTCGGTCTCCTGTCAGTCTCCTCCAGTCTATCTCCTGTCTGTCTCCTCCAGAGTCTGTCTCCAGTCTGTCTCCTCCACAGTCGGTCTCCTGTCAGCCTCCTCCAGTCTGTCTCCTGTCTGTCTCCTCCAGAGTCTGTCTCCAGTATGTCTCCTCCAGAGTCTGTCTCCAGTCTGTCTCCTCCAGAGTCGGTCTCCTGTCAGCCTCCTCCAGTCTGTCTCCTGTCTGTCTCCTCCAGAGTCTGTCTCCAGTATGTCTCCCCCAGAGTCTGTCTCCAGTATGTCTCCTCCAGAGTCGGTCTCCTGTCAGTCTCCTCCAGTCTGTCTCCTGTCTGTCTCCTCCAGAGTCTGTCTCCAGTATGTCTCCTCCAGAGTCGGTCTCCTGTCTGTCTCCTCCGAGTCTGTCTCCTGTCTGTCTCCTCCAGAGTCTGTCTCCAGTCTGTCTCCTCCAGAGTCTGTCTCCTGTCAGTGTCTCCTCCAGAGTCTGTCTC
>NW_025760772.1:0-3333 GCF_021184085.1 Oncorhynchus gorbuscha
AGTGGTAATAGTAGTATTAGTGGTGACTGGTAGTAGTAGTAGCAGCAGTTGCAGTAGTAGTAGTAGTAGTATTAACTGGTAGTAGTAGTAGTATTAACTAGTTGTAGTAGTAGTCGAGTGGTAATAGTAGTATTAGTGGTGACTGGTAGTAGTAGTAGTGGTGGTGACTGGTAGTAGTAGTAGTAGTATTAACTGGTAGTAGTAGTAGTATTAACTAGTTGTAGTAGTAGCGAGTGGTAATAGTAGTATTAGTGGTGACTGGTAGTAGTAGTAGTAGCAGCAGTAGCTGGTAGTAGTAGTAGTAGTATTAACTAGTTGTAGTAGTAGCGAGTGGTAATAGTAGTATTAGTGGTGACTGGTAGTAGTAGTAGTAGTAGTTAACTAGTTGTAGTAGATAGCTGAGTGGTAATAGTAGTATTAGTGGTGACTGGTAGTAGTAGTAGTAGCAGCAGGTAGCTGGTAGTAGTAGTAGTAGTATTAACTGGTAGTAGTAGTAGTATTAACTAGTTGTAGTAGTGGCGGTGGTAATAGTAGTATTAGTGGTGACTGGTAGTAGTAGTAGCAGCAGTAGCTGGTAGTAGTAGTGAACTGGTAGTAGTAGGCGTAGTATTAACTAGTTGTAGTAATGGCAGTGGTAATAGTAGTATTAGTGGTGACTGGTAGTAGTAGTAGCAGCAGTGGCTGGTAGTAGTAGTAGTAGTATTAACTGGTAGTAGTAGTATTAACTAGTTGTAGTGGTAGCGAGTGGTAATAGTAGTATTAGTGGTGACTGGTAGTAGTAGTAGTGGTGGTGACACTGGTAGTAGTAGTAGTATTAACTGGTAGTAGTAGTTGTATTAACTAGTTGTAGTAGTAGCTTAGTGGTAATAGTAGTATTAGTGGTGACTGGTAGTAGTAGTAGTAGCAGCAGTAGCTGGTAGTAGTAGTAGTAGTATTAACTAGTTGTAGTAGTAGCGAAAGTGGTAATAGTAGTATTAGTGGTGACTGGTAGTAGTAGTATTAACTAGTTGTGAAGTAGTAGTGAGTGGTAATATTAGTATTAGTGGTAGTATTAACTAGGTAGTAGTAGTAGTAGTATTAACTAGTTGTAGTAGCTGTGGTAGTGGTAATAGTAGTATTAGTGGTGAGTAGTAGTGGTGGTGAGTAGTAGTAGTAGTAGCAGTATTAACTAGCTGTAGTAGTAGTGAGTGGTAATAGTAGTATTAATCGTGACTGTAGTAGTAGTAGTAGTGGTGGTGACTGGTAGTAGTAGTAGTAGTATTAACTAGTTGTAGTAGTAGTAGTATTAACTAGTTGTAGTAGTAGCGAGTATGGTAATAGTAGTATTAATCGTGGACTGGTAGTAGTAGTAGTAGTGGTGGTGACTGGTAGTAGTAGTAGTAGTATTAACTAGTTGTAGTAGTAGTAGTATTAACTAGTTGTAGTAGTATCTTACTGGTAATAGTAGTATTAGTGGTGACTGGTACTACTAGTAGTTAGTAGTAGCTGGTAGTAGTAGTAGTAGTATTAACTAGCTGTAATAGTAGTGAGTAGTAGTATTAGTGGTCAACTGTAGTAGTAGTAGTGGCAGTAGCTGGTAGTAGTAGTAGTATTAACTGGTAGTAGTAGTAGTAGTATTAACTAGTTGTAGTAGTGGCAGTGGTAATAGTAGTATTAGTGGTGACTGGTAGTAGTAGTAGCAGCAGTAGCTGGTAGTAGTAGTAGTAGTATTAACTGCTAGTAGTAGTAGTATTAAGTAGTTGTAGTCGTGACTGGTAGTAGTAGTATTAGTGGTGACTAGTAGTAGTAGTAGTAACTGGTAGCTGTAGTATTAACTAGTTGTAACTAGTGGCAGTGGTAATAGTAGTATTAATAGTAGTAGTAGTGGTGACCTGATAGTAGTAGCTAGTTATTAGCAGCAACAGTAACTATTAGTAGTGAGTAGTAGTAGTATTGACTGGTAGTAGTAGTAGTGGTGGTGACTTAAGTAGTTAGCAAGTAACTAGCTGTAGTAGTAGTGAGTAGTATTAGTGGTGACTAGTAGTAGTAGTAGTGGTGGTGACTGGTGATAGTAGTAGTAAGTGATAACTGGTATTGTGTAAAATAACTGGTTGAGTAGTAGCGGTGGTGTGGTATATTGGTGGTAGTAGTAGTAAGTGAAAGTAGTAGTGGTGGTGACTGGTGTAGTGGTAGTGGTATTAACTAGGCCGTAGTAGTAGTGGTAGTAGTAGTATTAGTCGTGACATAGTAGTAGTAGTAGTAGTGGTGGTGGCTGACTGGTAGTAGCAGTAAGTAGTATTAACTAGTAGTAGTGTAGTATTAACTACTTGTAGTAGTAGTAGCAGTGGTAGTGTGTGTGTAGTAGTAACTGGTAGTAGTAGTATTAACTAGTTGTAGTAGTAGTAGTAGTAGTATTAGTGGTGACTGGTAGTAGTAGTAGTAGCAGCAGCAGTAGCTGGTAGTAGTAGTAGTAGTATTAACTGGTAGTAGTAGTAGTATTAACTAGTTGTAGTAATGTGATGGTAATAATGCCGTATTAGTGGTGACTGGTAGTAGTAGTAGCAGCAGTAGCTGTAGTATTAGTAGTAGTAGTAGTATTAACTAGTTGTAGTAGTGGCAGTGGTAATAGTAGTATTAGTGGTGACTGGTAGTAGTAGTAGTGGTGGTGACTGGTAGTAAGTAGTAGTAAAGTATTAACTGGTAGGTAGTTGTAGTAACTAGATTGTAGTAGACCAGTGGTAATAGTAGTAGTGGTGACTGGTAGTAATGTAGCAACAGTAGCTGTAGTAGTAGTAGTAGTAGTATTAACTAGTTGTAGTAGTAGCGAGTGGTAATAGTAGTATTAGTGGTGACTGGTAGTAGTAGTAGTAGCAGCGTATGGTAGTAGTAGTAGTAGTATTAACTGGTAGTAGTAGTATTAACTAGTTGTAGTAGTAGCGAGTGGTAATAGTAGTATTAGTGGTGACTGGTAGTAGTAGTAGTAGCAGCAGTAGCTGGTAGTAGTAGTAGTAGTATTAACTAGCTGTAGTAGTAGTGAGTAGTAGTAGTATTAGTCGTGACTGGTAGTAGTAGTAGTGGTGGTGACTGGTAGTAGTAGCAGTAGTATTAACTAGCTGTAGTAGTAGTGAGTAGTATTAGTCGTGACTGGTAGTAGTAGTAGTGGTGGTGACTGGTAGTAGTAGTAGTAGTAGTATTAACTGGTAGTAGTAGTATTAACTAGTTGTAGTAGTAGCGAGTGGTAATAGTAGTATTAGTGGTGACTGGTAGTAGTAGTAGTAGCAGCAGCAGTAGCTGGTAGTAGTAGTAGTAGTATTAACTGGTAGTAGTAGTAGTATTAACTAGTTGTAGTAGTAG
>NW_025760773.1:0-3333 GCF_021184085.1 Oncorhynchus gorbuscha
GGTCAGACACTAACAAGATGTCCAGATACATTATTAGAAGGGAGTATCACCACGCTCAACACTGCAGGAGAGGCTAATGAGGTAAGCCTTCGCTCATCTGAGATACCACGGTTTGTATGTGAGTTGTTTCATTATGTGAGAATGGGTTATGCAAGATGAAAATACATTCTGGGCCTTAATGGCTTCTGCCATCCTATAGAAACAATAGGTCTATACTCGTTTTAGATGATAACATCTTAGTAGGGTACAATGTGGAATTGATCCACTCATTGTTTTGATTGATTGGTTGAGTTTTAAAGGTGCTCGCTGTTTCTTCTCTTGTCTGTGAGGAGTAATTCACTACGGGTTTGATTTGATGGAAGCAGTTTGCTCCTTGTTTGTTTGTGCTTTGGTTTCCTATAAATATAACAAGCAACGCGGTTTCGGTTGCTTTTAGTTGAGCATGCCTGTGATGTTTTCTTCACAGATGTTCTAATGGAGTTGACAACAAAGCTTGATGGAAATAGGAAAACATGGTTTAGACTACTTTTGAAAAGGAATCAGGCATTTTATAATACATTCTTTTTAATTGACCTGGGAAGTGTTGTTAATGTCTTTTGAAACGTGAATATAAATTGTTACGATGTGTATTTAAATTCCCCATTGCTTACCGTTTTTCTTGAGGTCGCCTACATTTCAGCACCAGACCAGTGGACACCGAGGTGACTGTTTTAGTCTCCTGAAGTCTAACGGTCGAAAACTCAAAGATAGAATGCGAAAGAATTCGCGTTATTTTGATGACTAACGAAACATCGATAGTGAAATCGACAGTTTTCATGATGGTTGATATTTTTTATTATCCAGGAAAAATACATGTTGCAACTAGTCTACTAATGGCTTATTGTGTGACCATTTAGGCATATTGTATACGTTTCTCTAATTTTCGTACCTCATCCATGTATTCTCATGATCATGCCACGATGAGGTTACCACTGATTTGAAGCCTATATCTTTCATGTTTTAGTAAAGTCGTCTGCGTTTGGAGAATATGATACATTCTAAGAAGTACACATGGAAAACAATATTAGCCTACGAGCATGCTGTTTTTCTGATAGACTCATGATGTCGCTTTCCACAAGCTAAGTACAGTTAACTATATACCTCCACCTACTACGGGGGAGTAGGCTCCATACAGCGCGTCGCATTACCATTTCTCACTGAAAAGCGGTTAGACATTGTAATCTTTCTTCCGTTTGGCTATTGATTGTGGACAATTGGCCTTAATTGCTATTAGACATTAAATATGGTCTACAAAGGCTTTACGTTTATTGCATTTGCTTTTCGTCTGTCTTTCTGCCTTGTCTTCATACACATCCGCAAAGGAGACGTGAGCTATTCTATACCAGAGCAGGTGAAACGCGGATCTGTAATCGGAAATATAGCCAAGGATCTGAGGTTGGATGTTAAGAGACTTTCGGTTCTAAAATATCCTTTGGAGGAGGATGCAACTTTGAATTCGGGAGAGCTTATTGTCACTGAATTAATACATTACATTTACATTTAAGTCATTTAGCAGACGCTCTTATCCAGAGCGACTTACAAATTGGTGCATTCACCTTATGACATCCAGTGGGACAGTCACTTAACAATAGTGCATAATAGACAGGTAGCAGCATTGCAGTGGGAGGATTTTATTCATATGAAACTGTTCTGGAGATCCTTTAGAATTGTATCGCAGATCTTTTCAGATTCAAGATGTGATGGACAAATAACCCCAGTTTGCAGATGATGTTATTAAACTGGAAATGATGGAGTCGTCGGTCAAAGGTGCTCACTTTCCCATTAATGAAGCCCACGATTCAGATATAGGTCAGAATGCAGTGCAAAGCATTTATTTACAAAGGAATGATTATTTTTGTTGAATGTTCAAACTAATCGAGACAGAGGAAAATACGGTGATTTGTTATTAGAGAAAGAATTAGATCGAGAACAACAACATGAGGTGACATTATTACTTACTGCGGTTGACGGTGGGGCTCCACAGCTATAGTTATACACGTTAATGTGTTGTATGCTAACGATAATATCCCAGTATTTAGCCAGGATGTTTACAAGGTAATTTTGCCTGAAAATTCTCAGTTTTGGTACCTGGAGGTAAGACCACTCGATGTATTACTCAGTGGAAAGTGGTTGCACTTTTGACTGAGTGGGACATCCTGGTTAAATACAAATATGCCATTTTACATCACCATGTAGGTTCAGAATTTCTTTTTCGATAGTAGTATCATTTAGGTAGAAGCTTAAACAGTTTGTCTCTGGCATCCTGATTCATATGTTTAAAAGGCACTGCAATTGTTATTCGTCTTTATGGAAGTCTGGTTGTTGTATTCGCCAGAAAGTAATTCTGACATGCAGTAGGCTAAGCGTATTTTCTTACCCTGTTTTAGAGTCACTGAATGGAGGACAATGTTGAGTTTTTAAATGGAATCCGTTTAAAAATAAGAAATTGATATAGACATATAGATACGTTATTATTCATTTTTGTAATTTCTAATATCACAATAAATATATTGGAGTAGATTGAGATGTAAGCCTATTGCGTTGTCGCGTTCTGAAACATCCCCATTGATAATTCAGAACTCTTAACATCACCTACGTTTCAGCACCAGGCACGTGGACAGCGACTAAACTTTTATTCTTCACTTGAACATCAGTTTTAAATCCTGCCAAACTCAATGAAGACCGGAACAACACCACATGATGGTTTGTTGAGTGAGGACACGTTGATAGCTAGTGGAATCCGTGTATTAAATTGGCTTAAAGGAGAAAGTTGCGACTAGTGTTAACTCAATGTTTTTACGTTATTGACTGTTCCGATTCATGAAAAGGAGTTCATACATCACACAAGCATTACTTTAAACGTATTTATTTATAACTATTTATTATTTAACTGGTCATTGGCTACATCATCTTTGTAGGAATATATAATAACAAGATAGAAAACTATTGTGTGCTGTTTTAATGATCAGGATGTCGCTGTTCACCAGCTAAGAAAAGTTAGGCAGCCTACACTTCTCAACCCGCTAATGTATTACTCAGAGGGCTGGATACAACCTACCGCGCCATTATCACTGAGGAGCAGTCGGCCAAAGGACCTAATTTCTTCAGTTGGGTAATTTATCTTAGCCAATATTTGTAGTAGCCTACATTGCATAATTCTCTTTTTCACCTTGTAATTGGAATATCTTCGTTTTTTACATCGAAAATGGGCTACATTGGATTTACAGTTTCAGCTTTTGTCCTCCATCTGGCTTTTGTTCTATTTCTGATACGCATCAGCAATGGCGACATGAC
>NW_025760774.1:0-3333 GCF_021184085.1 Oncorhynchus gorbuscha
GTGTGTAGGGACTACAGTAGGTAACAGTGGAGTGTGTAGGGACTACAATGATATGGCAGAAGAAGTGTGTAGGGCTACAGTAGGTATGCAGAAGTGTGTAGGAGCTACAGTAGGTAGCGAGGGGTGTGTAGGGCTACAGTAGGTAACGGGGGTGTGTAGGGCTACAGTGAGGTATACAGCAGAAGTGTGTAGGGCTACAGTAGGTAGTCAGAGAGTGTGTAGGGCTACAGTAGGTATCGAAGGGTGTGTAGAGCCTACAGTAGGTAGGGGTGTGTAGAGCTACAGTGAAGTATACAGGGGAGTGTGTAGGGCTACAGTAGGTCATAGGAGTGTGTAGGGCTACAGTAGGTAACGGGGGTGTGTAGGGCTACAGTAGGTAACAGGGGGTGTGTAGGGCTACAGTAGGCTAACGGGAGTGTGTAGGGCTACAGTAGGTAACGGAGGTGTGTAGGGCTACAGTAGGTAACAGGGTGTGTAGGGCTACAGTAGGTAACGGGGTGTGTAGGGCTACAGTGCAGGTAACGGGGGTGTGTAGGGCTACAGTAGGCAACTGGGGTGTGTAGGGCTACAGTAGGTATCGAGGGGTGTGTAGGGCTACAGTAGGTAACGGGGGTGTGTAGGGCTACAGTAGGTAACGGGGGTGTGTAGGGCTACAGTAGGTATCGGGGAGTGTGTAGAGACTACAGGTAGGTGAACAGGGAGTGTGTAGGGCTACAGTAGGTAACTGGGGTGTGTAGGAGCTACAGTAGGTATACAGGGGTGTGTAGGGCTACAGTAGGTAACGGGGTGTGTAGGGCTACAGTAGGTATCAGGGGTGTGTAGGGCTACAGTAGGTAACAGGGGTGTGTAGGACTACAGTAGGTAACGGGGAGTGTGTAGGGCTACAGTAGGTAACAGGGGTGTGTAGGGCTACAGTAGGTATCGGGGGTGTGTAGGGCTGCAGTAGGTAATGCGGGAGTGTGTAGGGCTACAGTAGGTAACGGGGGTGTGTAGGGCTACAGTAGGTAACGGGGTGTGTAGGGACTACAGTAGGTATACGGGGGTGTGTAGGGCTACAGTAGGTAATCGGGGGTGTGTAGGGCTACAGTAGGTATCAGGGGTGTGTAGGGCTACAGTAGGTAACGGGGGTGTGTAGGACTACAGTAGGTATACGGGGTGTGTAGGGCTACAGTAGGTATCGGGGAGTGTGTAGGGCTACAGTAGGTAACTGGGGTGTGTAGGACTACAGTAGGTAACGGGGGTGTGTAGGGCTACAGTAGGTAACGGGAGTGTGTAGGGCTACAGTAGGTATACGGGAGGTGTGTAGGGCTACAGTAGGTAACCGGGGTGTGTAGGGCTACAGTAGGTAATCGGGGTGTGTAGGGCTACAGTAGGTATCGGGGTGTGTAGGGCTACAGTAGGTAACTGGGGTGTGTAGGGCTACAGTAGGTAATCGGGGGTGTGTAGGGCTACAGTAGGTAACGGGGGTGTGTAGGACTACAGTAGGTAACGGGGGTGTGTAGGGCTACAGTAGGTAACGGGGGTGTGTAGGGCTACAGTAGGTATCGGGGTGTGTAGGGCTACAGTAGGTAACGGAAGTGTGTAGGACTACAGTAGGTAACGGGGGTGTGTAGGGCTACAGTAGGTAACGGGGGTGTGTAGGGCTACAGTAGGTAACGAGGGGTGTGTAGGGCTACAGTAGGTATCGGGGGTGTGTAGGGCTACAGTAGGTAACGGGGGTGTGTAGGGCTACAGTAGGTAACGGGGGTGTGTAGGGCTACAGTAGGTATCGGGGTGTGTAGGGCTACAGTAGGTATCGGGGGTGTGTAGGGCTACAGTAGGTAACGGGGGTGTGTAGGGCTACAGTAGGTAATGGGGGTGTGTAGGGCTACAGTAGGTAATCGGGGTGTGTAGGGCTACAGTAGGTATCGGGGGTGTGTAGGGCTACAGTAGGTATCGGGGAGTGTGTAGGGCTACAGTAGGTAACGGGGGTGTGTAGGGCTACAGTAGGTATCGGGGGTGTGTAGGGCTACAGTAGGTATCGGGGGTGTGTAGGGCTACAGTAGGTATCGGGGGTGTGTAGGGCTACAGTAGGTAACGGGGGTGTGTAGGGCTACAGTAGGTAACGGAGGTGTGTAGGGCTACAGTAGGTATCGGGGTGTGTAGGGCTACAGTAGGTATCAGGGGGTGTGTAGGGCTACAGTAGGTAACGGGGGTGTGTAGGGCTACAGTAGGTATCGGGGGTGTGTAGGGCTACAGTAGGTATCGGGGGTGTGTAGGACTACAGTAGGTAACGGGGGTGTGTAGGGCTACAGTAGGTATCGAGGTGTGTAGGGCTACAGTAGGTAACGGGGGTGTGTAGGACTACAGTAGGTATCGGGGTGTGTAGGGCTACAGTAGGTATCGGGGCGTGTAGGGCTACAGTAGGTATCGGAGGGTGTGTAGGGCTACAGTAGGTATCGGGGTGTGTAGGGCTACAGTAGGTATCGGGGGTGTGTAGGGCTACAGTAGGTATCGGGGGTGTGTAGGGCTACAGTAGGTATCGGGGGTGTGTAGGGACTACAGTAGGTATCGGGGGGTGTGTAGGGCTACAGTAGGTAACGGGGGTGTGTAGGGCTACAGTAGGTATCGGGGGTGTGTAGGGCTACAGTAGGTAACGGGGGTGTGTAGGGCTACAGTAGGTAACGGGGGTGTGTAGGGCTACAGTAGGTAACGGGGGTGTGTAGGGCTACAGTAGGTATCGGGGGTGTGTAGGGCTACAGTAGGTATCGGGGGTGTGTAGGGCTACAGTAGGTAACTGGGGGTGTGTAGGGCTACAGTAGGTAACGGGGGTGTGTAGGGCTACAGTAGGTATCGGGGTGTGTAGGGCTACAGTAGGTAATCGGGGGTGTGTAGGGTCTACAGTAGGTAACGGGGGTGTGTAGGGCTACAGTAGGTAACGGGGGTGTGTAGGGCTACAGTAGGTAACCTGGGGTGTGTAGGGCTACAGTAGGTAACGGGGGGTGTGTAGGGCTACAGTAGGTAACGGGGGGTGTGTAGGGCTACAGTAGGTAACGGGGGGTGTGTAGGGCTACAGTAGGTATCGAAATATGCTGACATTTATTTCTGAACAAATCTGAAATAGTGGACTTTTAGCTGACGCAGCTGTGTGAACGGTATTGGTTCAGACCTACTTTTACTTCTTGGAGTTCAATAGCTGGAAAACTCAAGTTCATCTCTCATCAAACTATTATCAATCAGGGATGGAAACTGTCATTTCAGGTGGTAAAATCCAGGGGTTTTATAGGAGGTCATCAGACCACAGCACTTTGTCAGACACTTAGAAGAACATGAACACATTGTGGTTCAATTCAG
>NW_025760775.1:0-3332 GCF_021184085.1 Oncorhynchus gorbuscha
GCTAGTAATGGCACCCACATACATAGGTTCAGTTGGCTCCGAGCAGAACTCGGCTAGTAATGGAAACAATCCACATGGGTTCAGTTGGCTCCTAGCAGAGACTCGGCTAGTAATGGCATCCACATAGGTTTAGCTTTGATTGGCCCTAGCAGAACTCGACTAGAAAGTGCATCCACATAGGTTTAGTTAGCTCCTAGCAGAACTCGGCTAGTAAGTGGCATCCACATAGGTTTAGTTAGCTCCTAGCAGAACTCGGCTAGTAAGGGCATCCACATAGGTTTAGTTAGCTCCTAGCAGAACTCGGCTAGTAATGGCATCCACAATATAGGTTCAGTTAGCTCCTAGCAGAACTCGGCTAGTAATGGCATCCACATAGGTTTAGTTAGCTCCTAGCAGAACTCGTCTAGTAATGGCATCCACATAGGTTTAGTTAGCTCCTAGCAGAACTCGTCTAGAAATGGCATCCACATAGGTTTAGTTAGCTCCTAGCAGAACTGCGGCTAGTAATGGCATCCACATAGGTTTAGTTAGCTCCTAGCAGAACTCGGCTAGTAATGGCATCCACATAGGTTTAGTTAGCTCCTAGCAGAACTCGTCTAGTAATGGCATCCACATAGGTTTAGTTAGCTCCTAGCAGAACTCGTCTAGTAATGGCATCCACATAGGTTTAGTTAGCTCCTAGCAGAACTCGTCTAGTAATGGCATCCACATAGGTTTAGTTAGCTCTAGCAGAACTCGTCTAGTAATGGCATCCACATAGGTTTAGTTAGCTCCTAGCAGAACTCGTCTAGTAATGGCATCCACATAGGTTTAGTTAGCTCCTAGCAGAACTCGTCTAGTAATGGCATCCACATAGGTTTAGTTAGCTCCTAGCAGAACTCGTCTAGTAATGGCATCCACATAGGTTTAGTTAGCTCCTAGCAGAACTCGTCTAGTAATGGCATCCACATAGGTTTAGTTAGCTCCTAGCAGAACTCGTCTAGTAATGGCATCCACATAGGTTTAGTTAGCTCCTAGCAGAACTCGTCTAGTAATGGCATCCACATAGGTTTAGTTAGCTCCTAGCAGAACTCGTCTAGTAATGGCATCCACATAGGTTTAGTTAGCTCCTAGCAGAACTCGTCTAGTAATGGCATCCACATAGGTTTAGTTAGCTCCTAGCAGAACTCGTCTAGTAATGGCATCCACATAGGTTTAGTTAGCTCCTAGCAGAACTCGTCTAGTAATGGCATCCACATAGGTTTAGTTAGCTCCTAGCAGAACTCGTCTAGTAATGGCATCCACATAGGTTTAGTTAGCTCCTAGCAGAACTCGTCTAGTAATGGCATCCACATAGGTTTAGTTAGCTCCTAGCAGAACTCGTCTAGTAATGGCATCCACATAGGTTTAGTTAGCTCCTAGCAGAACTCGTCTAGTAATGGCATCCACATAGGTTTAGTTAGCTCCTAGCAGAACTCGTCTAGTAATGGCATCCACATAGGTTTAGTTAGCTCCTAGCAGAACTCGTCTAGTAATGGCATCCACATAGGTTTAGTTAGCTCCTAGCAGAACTCGTCTAGTAATGGCATCCACATAGGTTTAGTTAGCTCCTAGCAGAACTCGGCTAGTAATGGCATCCACATAGGTTTAGTTAGCTCCTAGCAGAACTCGTCTAGTAATGGCATCCACATAGGTTTAGTTAGCTCCTAGCAGAACTCGTCTAGTAATGGCATCCACATAGGTTTAGTTAGCTCCTAGCAGAACTCGTCTAGTAATGGCATCCACATAGGTTTAGTTAGCTCCTAGCAGAACTCGTCTAGTAATGGCATCCACATAGGTTTAGTTAGCTCCTAGCAGAACTCGGCTAGTAATGGCATCCACATAGGTTTAGTTAGCTCCTAGCAGAACTCGTCTAGTAATGGCATCCACATAGGTTTAGTTAGCTCCTAGCAGAACTCGTCTAGTAATGGCATCCACATAGGTTTAGTTAGCTCCTAGCAGAACTCGTCTAGTAATGGCATCCACATAGGTTTAGTTAGCTCCTAGCAGAACTCGTCTAGTAATGGCATCCACATAGGTTTAGTTAGCTCCTAGCAGAACTCGTCTAGTAATGGCATCCACATAGGTTTAGTTAGCTCCTAGCAGAACTCGTCTAGTAATGGCATCCACATAGGTTTAGTTAGCTCCTAGCAGAACTCGGCTAGTAATGGCATCCACATAGGTTTAGTTAGCTCCTAGCAGAACTCGTCTAGTAATGGCATCCACATAGGTTTAGTTAGCTCCTAGCAGAACTCGTCTAGTAATGGCATCCACATAGGTTTAGTTAGCTCCTAGCAGAACTCGTCTAGTAATGGCATCCACATAGGTTTAGTTAGCTCCTAGCAGAACTCGTCTAGTAATGGCATCCACATAGGTTTAGTTAGCTCCTAGCAGAACTCGTCTAGTAATGGCATCCACATAGGTTTAGTTAGCTCCTAGCAGAACTCGTCTAGTAATGGCATCCACATAGGTTTAGTTAGCTCCTAGCAGAACTCGTCTAGTAATGGCATCCACATAGGTTTAGTTAGCTCCTAGCAGAACTCGTCTAGTAATGGCATCCACATAGGTTTAGTTAGCTCCTAGCAGAACTCGTCTAGTAATGGCATCCACATAGGTTTAGTTAGCTCCTAGCAGAACTCGTCTAGTAATGGCATCCACATAGGTTTAGTTAGCTCCTAGCAGAACTCGTCTAGTAATGGCATCCACATAGGTTTAGTTAGCTCCTAGCAGAACTCGTCTAGTAATGGCATCCACATAGGTTTAGTTAGCTCCTAGCAGAACTCGGCTAGTAATGGCATCCACATAGGTTTAGTTAGCTCCTAGCAGAACTCGTCTAGTAATGGCATCCACATAGGTTTAGTTGGCTCCCTAGCAGAACTCGGCTAGTAATGGCATCCACATAGGTTTAGTTAGCTCCTAGCAGAACTCGGTCTAGTAATGGCATCCACATAGGTTTAGTTGGCTCCTAGCAGAACTCGTCTAGTAATGGCATCCACATAGGTTTAGTTGGCTCCTAGCAGAACTCCGTCTAGTAATGGCATCCACATAGGTTTGAGTTAGCTCCTAGCAGAACTCGTCTAGTAATGGCATCCACATAGGTTTAAGTTAGGCTCCCTAGCAGAACTCGGCTAGTAATGGCATCCACATAGGTTTAGTTAGCTCCTAGCAGAACTCGGCTGGTATGTGCATTGGCGTCACATAGGTTGGTTGAGCTCCTAGCTGTTCTTCGTCTCACCGTTATGGCATCCACATGGGTTTAGTTAGCTCCTAGCAGAACTCGTCTAGTAATATAGGCATCCACATAGGTTTAGTTA
>NW_025760776.1:0-3332 GCF_021184085.1 Oncorhynchus gorbuscha
GGCTGAGGTCGGTCTCTGGTGTTAGGTAGGATGGGCTGAGAGTGGCTGAGGGTTGGTCTCTGGTGATAGGTAGGATGGGCTGAGGGTTGGTCTCTGGTGATAGGTAGGATGGGCTGAGGGTGTGGTCTCTGGTGATAGGTAGGATGGGCTGAGGGTTGGTCTCTGGTGATAGGTAGGATGGGCTGAAGTGGCTGAGGTTGGTCTCATGGTGATAGGTAGGATGGGCTGGAGTGGCTGAGGTTGGTCTCTGGTGATAGGTAGGATGGGCTGAGGGGTTGGTCTCATGGTGATAGGTAGGATCAGGGCTGAGGGTTGGTCTCTGGTGATAGGTAGGATGGGCTGAGTGGCTGAGGTTGGTCTCTGGTGATAGGTGGGATGGGCTGAGGGCTGAGGTTGGTCTCATGGTGATGAGGTAGGATGGGCTGAGGGTTGGTCTCTGGTGATAGGTAGGATGGGCTGAGGGTTGGTCTCTGGTGATAGGTAGGATGGGCTGAGGGTTGGTCTCTGGTGATAGGTAGGATGGGCTGAGAGTGGCTGAGGGTTGGTCTCTGGTGATAGGTAGGATGGGCTGAGAGTGGCTGAGGGTTGGTCTCTGGTGATAGGTAGGATGGGCTGAGGGTTGGTCTCTGGTGATAGGTAGGATGGGCTGAGAGTGGCTGAGGGTTGGTCTCTGGTGATAGGTAGGATGGGCTGAGAGTGGCTGAGGGTTGGTCTCTGGTGATAGGTAGGATGGGCTGAGAGTGGCTGAGGGTTGGTCTCTGGTGATAGGTAGGATGGGCTGAGAGTGGCTGAGGGTTGGTCTCTGGTGATAGGTAGGATGGGCTGAGAGTGGCTGAGGGTTGGTCTCTGGTGATAGGTAGGATGGGCTGAGGTGGCTGAGGTTGGTCTATGGTGATAGGTAGGATGGGCTGAGAGTGGCTGAGGGTTGGTCTCTGGTGATAGGTAGGATGGGCTGAGAGTGGCTGAGGGTTGGTCTATGGTGATAGGTAGGATGGGCTGAGTGGCTGAGGGTTGGTCTCATGGTGATAGGTAGGATGGGCTGAGAGTGGCTGAGGTTGGTCTCTGGTGATAGGTAGGATGGGCTGGAGTGTGAGGTTGGTCTCTGGTGATAGGTAGGATGGGCTGAGTGGCTGGTTGGTCTCTGGTGATAGGTAGGATGGGCTGAGAGTGGCTGAGGGTTGGTCTCTGGTGATAGGTAGGATGGGCTGAGAGTGGCTGAGGGTTGGTCTCTGGTGATAGGTAGGATGGGCTGAGAGTGGCTGAGGGTTGGTCTATGGTGATAGGTAGGATGGGCTGAGAATGGCTAGGGTTGGTCTATGGTGATAGGTAGGATGGGCTGAAGTGGTGAGGTTGGTCTCTGGTGATAGGTAGGATGGGCTGAAGTGCTGAGGGTTGGTCTATGGTGATAGGTAGGATGGGCTGAAGTGGCTGAGGGTTGGTCTATGGTGATAGGTAGGATGGGCTGAGAGTGGCTGAGGGTTGGTTCTATGGTGATAGGTAGGATGGGCTGAGGGTTGGTCTCTGGTGATAGGTAGGATGGGCTGAGGGTTGGTCTCTGGTGATAGGTAGGATGGGCTGAGAGTGGCTGAGGGTTGGTCTCTGGTGATAGGTAGGATGGGCTGAGAGTGGCTGAGGGTTGGTCTCTGGTGATAGGTAGGATGGGCTGAGAGTGGCTGAGGGTTGGTCTCTGGTGATAGGTAGGATGGGCTGAGAGTGGCTGAGGGTTGGTCTCTGGTGATAGGTAGGATGGGCTGAGAGTGGCTGAGGGTTGGTCTCTGGTGATAGGTAGGATGGGCTGAGAGTGGCTGAGGGTTGGTCTCTGGTGATAGGTAGGATGGGCTGAGAGTGGCTGAGGGTTGGTCTCTGGTGATAGGTAGGATGGGCTGAGAGTGGCTGAGGGTTGGTCTCTGGTGATAGGTAGGATGGGCTGAGAGTGGCTGAGGGTTGGTCTCTGGTGATAGGTAGGATGGGCTGAGAGTGGCTGAGGGTTGGTCTCTGGTGATAGGTAGGATGGGCTGAGAGTGGCTGAGGGTTGGTCTCTGGTGATAGGTAGGATGGGCTGAGAGTGGCTGAGGGTTGGTCTCTGGTGATAGGTAGGATGGGCTGAGAGTGGCTGAGGGTTGGTCTCTGGTGATAGTAGGATGGGCTGAGAGTGGCTGAGGTTGGTCTATGGTGATAGGTAGGATGGGCTGAGAGTGGCTGAGGGTTGGTCTCTGGTGATAGGTAGGATGGGCTGAGAGTGGCTGAGGGTTGGTCTATGGTGATAGGTAGGATGGGCTGAGAGTGGCTGAGGGTTGGTCTCTGGTGATAGGTAGGATGGGCTGAGAGTGGCTGAGGGTTGGTCTCTGGTGATAGGTAGGATGGGCTGAGAGTGGCTGAGGGTTGGTCTCTGGTGATAGGTAGGATGGGCTGAGAGTGGCTGAGGGTTGGTCTCTGGTGATAGGTAGGATGGGCTGAGAGTGGCTGAGGGTTGGTCTCTGGTGATAGGTAGGATGGGCTGAGAGTGGCTGAGGGTTGGTCTATGGTGATAGGTAGGATGGGCTGAGAGTGGCTGAGGGTTGGTCTCTGGTGATAGGTAGGATGGGCTGAGAGTGGCTGAGGGTTGGTCTATGGTGATAGGTAGGATGGGCTGAGAGTGGCTGAGGGTTGGTCTCTGGTGATAGGTAGGATGGGCTGAGAGTGGCTGAGGGTTGGTCTCTGGTGATAGGTAGGATGGGCTGAGAGTGGCTGAGGGTTGGTCTCTGGTGATAGGTAGGATGGGCTGAGAGTGGCTGAGGGTTGGTCTCTGGTGATAGGTAGGATGGGCTGAGAGTGGCTGAGGGTTGGTCTCTGGTGATAGGTAGGATGGGCTGAGAGTGGCTGAGGGTTGGTCTCTGGTGATAGGTAGGATGGGCTGAGAGTGGCTGAGGGTTGGTCTATGGTGATAGGTAGGATGGGCTGAGAGTGGCTGAGGGTTGGTCTCTGGTGATAGGTAGGATGGGCTGAGAGTGGCTGAGGGTTGGTCTATGGTGATAGGTAGGATGGGCTGAGAGTGGCTGAGGGTTGGTCTCTGGTGATAGGTAGGATGGGCTGAGAGTGGCTGAGGGTTGGTCTCTGGTGATAGGTAGGATGGGCTGAGAGTGGCTGAGGGTTGGTCTCTGGTGATAGGTAGGATGGGCTGGGAGTGGCTGAGGGTTGGTCTATGGTGATAGGTAGGATGGGCTGAGAGTGGCTGAGGGTTGGTCTCTGGTGATGGGTAGGATGGGCTGAGAGTGGCTGAGGGTTGGTCTATGGTGATAGGTAGGATGGGCTGAGTGGCTGAGGGTTGGTCTCTGGTGATAGGTAGGATGGGC
>NW_025760777.1:0-3331 GCF_021184085.1 Oncorhynchus gorbuscha
CGCCATTTGCACGTTCACGAAGTCTGTTTTTCAAACTACATTGATTCAAGGCATGAATGTTTCGTTTTTTGTTGTTTCTATGATAAGACACTCAATGGTCAGAGTTTTACAGAGCAGTTTATTAAAATATTGTCATTTCATGGAATTATTAAAAATCACTTCACAAGTATGACAGGTGCATATTTTGCATATATTTAAAGAAAATGACGTTAAAAATCTAAACGACACAAGAAATATTAAAAAAGCCTCTGTAAAAGTCTGACTACAAGACCTAAGAACTTGTGAGTGAAATAATGTGAATGTACTTCCTTAGAAGACACAGAAAAATTAATTAGCGCATGGGGAACATGACATTTTGAGAAAATGGCCGATAAAGATAGATATACTGTGAATATGGTAGGAATGTCCAGATAGTGTATTGTGAATATGGTAGGAATGTCCAGATAGTATACTGTGAATATGGTAGGAATGTCCAGATAGTGTATTGTGAATATGGTAGGAATGTCCAGATAGTATCACTGTGAATATGGTAGGAATGTCCAGATAGTGTATTGTAGAATATGGTAGGAATGTCCAGATAGTATACTGTGAATATGGTAGGAATGTCCAGATAGTATACTGTGAATATGGTAGGAATGTCCAGATAGTATACTGTGAATATGGTAGGAATGTCCAGATAGTATACTGTGAATATGGTAGGAATGTCCAGATAGTATACTGTGAATATGGTAGGAATGTCCAGATGGTGTATTGTGAATATGGTAGGAAGTACAGGCCAAAAGAGAGTAGCTTTTTGAAGACAGCAGGAAGAGAGGAGAGGGGTATTTGTGTGGGTGCATGTAATGCATGAAGTGGGAGTAGGACTAAATCAGGAGAGTGGCAGCTCAGCTCAGCTCTCTGGACAGCAGGCATTCTTCCCCCTTCTCCTTTCCCATGAGCCTCTACTGCAGGACAAAGTCTTCTTTGTGTGTCTGTGGCTCTTGGCTACACTGCACAGAGCTTTGAAATGCATTTGAACGAAGGGATTTCCATTTCTATCTCTCCTTTTTGTGCTTCCTCTCCCCTTTTCCTCTCTCGCTCTGAGTTCAACCTTCCCTCCCTCTTGCTCACTTAGCAACTGGGGGACAGAGAGGCTAACATGGTACCACAGTCCTCAACATTGCCTGGTCCTGCTTGGTACCAGGAACTAAGGAACTATGTGTGTTATAAACCATCCTATATACTGTTGTAATAACGCTGACTGGTCCTCCATAGTAATAACACTGCCTGGTCCTCTATATTAGTAGTAACACTGACTGGTCCTCTATAGTAGTAACACTGACTGGTCCTCTATGTAGTAGTAACACTCACTGGTCTCTATATAATAACATTGACTGGGCCTCTATATAGTAGTAACACAGCCTGGTCCTCTATATAGTAGTAACACTGACTGGTCCTCTATATAGTAGTAACACTGACTGGTCCTCTATATAGTAGTAACACTGACTGGTCCTCTATATAGTAATAACACTGCCTGGTCCTCTATATAGTAATAACACTGACTGGTCCTCTATATAGTAGTAACACTGACTGGTCCTCTATATAGTAGTAACACTGACTGGTCCTCTATATAGTAATACCACTGACTGGTCCTCTATATAGTAGTAACACTGACTGGCCCTCTGTAGTAGTAACACTGACTGGTCCTCTATAGTAGTAATACTGAGTGGTCCTCTACATAGTAGTAACACTGACTGGTCCTCTATATAGTAGTAACACTGACTGGTCCTCTATAGTAGTAACACTGACTGGTCCTCTATATAGTAGTAACACTGACTGGTCCTCCATAGTAGTAAAACTGCCTGGGCCTCTATATATTAGTAACACTGCCTGGTCCTCTATATATTAGTAACACTGCCTGGTCCTCTATATAGTAGTAACACTGACTAGTCCTCCATAGTAGTAAAACTGCCTGGTCCTCTATATAGTAGTAACACTGCCCGGACCTCTATATAGAAGTAACACTGCCTGGTCCTCTATATAGAAGTAACACTGACTGGTCCTATATAGTAGTAACACTGACTCATCCTCTATATAGTAGTAACACTGACTGGTCCTATATAGTAGTAACACTGACTGGTCCTCTATATAGTAGTAACACTGACTGGTCCTCTATATAGAAGTAACAATGACTGGTCCTCTATATAGTAGTAACACTGAATGGTCCTCTATATAGTAGTAACACTGCCTGGTCCTCTATATAGAAGTAACACTGCCTGGTCCTCTATATAGTAGTAACACTGACTGGTCCTATATAGTAGTAACACTGACTGGGCCTCTATATAGTAGTAACACTGCCTGGTCCTCTATATAGAAGTAACACTGACTGGTCCTATATAGTAGTAACACTGACTGGTCCTCTATATAGTAGTAACACTGACTGGTCCTATATAGTAGTAACACTGACTGGTCCTCTATATAGTAGTAACACTGACTGGTCCTCTATATAGAAGTAACAATGACTGGTCCTCTATATAGTAGTAACACTGAATGGTCCTCTATATAGTAGTAACACTGACTGGGCCTCTATATAGTAGTAACACTGCCTAGTCCTCTATATAGAAGTAACACTGCCTGGTCCTCTATATAGTAGTAACACTGACTGGTCCTCTATATAGTAGTAACACTGACTGGTCCTCTATATAGTAATAACACTGCCTGGTCCTCTATATAGTAATAACACTGACTGGTCCTCTATATAGTAGTAACACTGACTGGTCCTCTATATAGTAGTAACACTGACTGGTCCTCTATATAGTAATACCACTGACTGGTCCTCTATATAGTAGTAACACTGACTGGCCCTCTGTAGTAGTAACACTGACTGGTCCTCTATAGTAGTAATACTGAGTGGTCCTCTACATAGTAGTAACACTGACTGGTCCTCTATATAGTAGTAACACTGACTGGTCCTCTATAGTAGTAACACTGACTGGTCCTCTATATAGTATTAACACTGACTGGTCCTCCATAGTAGTAAAACTGCCTGGGCCTCTATATATTAGTAACACTGCCTGGTCCTCTATATATTAGTAACACTGCCTGGTCCTCTATATAGTAGTAACACTGACTAGTCCTCCATAGTAGTAAAACTGCCTGGTCCTCTATATAGTAGTAACACTGCCCGGACCTCTATATAGAAGTAACACTGCCTGGTCCTCTATATAGAAGTAACACTGACTGGTCCTATATAGTAGTAACACTGACTGGTCCTCTATATAGTAGTAACACTGACTGGTCCTATATAGTAGTAACACTGACTGGTCCTCTATATAGTAGTAACACTGACTGG
>NW_025760778.1:0-3329 GCF_021184085.1 Oncorhynchus gorbuscha
GGCGGAGCAGTTGCCGTACCAGGCGGTGATACAGCCCGCCAGGATGCTCTCGATTGTGCATCTGTAGAAGTTTGTGAGTGCTTTTGGTGACAAGCCGAATTTTTCAGCCTCCTGAGGTGGAATAGGCGCTGCTGCGCCTTCTTCACACGCTGTCAGTGTGAGGACCAATCTCAGTTTGTCTGTGATATGCCGAGGAACTTAAAATTAGCTACCCTCTCCACTACTGTTCCATCGATGTGGATAGGGGGTGTTCCCTCTGCTGTTTCCTGAAGTCCACAATCATCTCCTTAGTTTTGTTTTGACGTTGAGTGTGAGGTTATTTTCCTGACACCACACTCCAAGGGCCCTCACCTCCTCCCTGTAGGCCGTCTCAAGGCCGTTGTTGGTAATCAAGCCTACCACTGCTGTGTCGTCCGCAAACTTGATGATTGGAGTTGGAGGGGCGCAAGTGGCCACGCAGTCATGGGTGAACAGGGAGTACAGGAGAGGGCTCAGAACGCACTCCTGTGGGGCCCCGTGTTGAGGATCAGCGGGGAGGAGATGTTGTTGCCTACCCTCACCACCTGGGGCGGCCCGTCAGGAAGTCCAGTACCCAGTTGCACAGGGCGGGGTCGAGACCCAGGGTCTCGAGCTTGATGACGAGCTTGGAGGGTACTATGGTGTTGAATGCCGAGCTGTAGTCGATGAACAGCATTCTCACATAGGTATTCCTCTTGTCCAGGTGGGTTAGGGCAGTGTGCAGTGTGGTTGAGATTGCATCGTCTGTGGACCTATTTGGGCGGTAAGCAAACTGGAGTGGGTCTAGGTGTCAGGTAGGGTGGAGGTGATATGGTCCTTGACTAGTTCTCAAAGCACTTCATGATGACGGAAGTGAGTGCTACGGGCGGTAGTCGTTAGCTCAGTTACCTTAGCTTTCTTGGGAACAGGAACAATGGTGGCCCTCTTGAAGCATGTGGGAACAGCAGACTGGTATAGGGATTGATTGAATATGTCCGTAAACACACCGCCAGCTGGTCTGCGCATGCTCGGAGGGCGCGGCTGGGGATGCCGCCTGGGCCTGCAGCCTTGCGAGGGTTAACACGTTTAAATGTCTTACTCACCTCGGCTGCAGTGAAGGAGAGACTGCATGTTTCCGTTGCAGGCCGTGTCAGTGGCACTGTATTGTCCTCAAAGCGGGCAAAAAGTTATTTAGTCTGCCTGGGAGCAAGACATCCTGGTCCGTGACTGGGCTGGATTTCATCTTGTAGTCCGTGATTGACTGTAGACCCTGCCACATGCCTCTTGTGTCTGAGCCATTGAATTGAGATTCCACTTTGTCTCTGTACTGACGCTTAGCTTGTTTGATAGCCTTACGGAGGGAATAGCTGCACTGTTTGTATTCAGTCATGTTGCCAGACACCTTGCCCTGATTAAAAGCAGTGGTTCGCGCTTTTCAGTTTCACGCGAATGCTGCCATCAATCCACGGTTTCTGGTTAGGAATGTTTTTTATCGTTGCTATGGGGAACGCATATCTTCGACGCACGTCTAATGAACTCGCACACGAATCAGCGTATTCGTCAATATTCCCATCTGACGCAATACGAAAACATGTCCCAGTCCACGTGATGGAAGCAGTCTTGGAGTGTAGAGTCAGCTTGGTCGGACCAGCGTTGGACAGACTCTCAGCGTGGGAGCCTCTTGTTTTAATTTCTGTCTGTAGGCAGGATCAGCAAAATGGAGTCGTGGTCAGCTTTTCCGAAAGGGGGCGGGGCAGGGCCTTATATGCGCGCGGAAGTTAGAGTAATAATGATCCAAAGGGTTTTACCTAATCCCTGGTTGCGCAATCGATATGCTGATAAAATTAGGGAGTCTTGTTTTCTAGATTGGCTTTGTTAAAATCCCCAGCTACAATGAATGCAGCCTCCGGATAAATGTTTTCCAGTTTGCAAAGAGTTAAATAAAGTTCGTTCAGAGCCATCGATGTGTCTGCTTGGGGGATATATACGGCTGTGATTATAATCGAAGAGAATTCTCTTGAAGATAATGCGGTCTACATTTGATTGTGAGGAATTCTAAATCAGGTGAACAGAAGGATTTGAGTTCCTGTATGTTTTCTTCATCACACCATGTCCTGTTAGTCATGAGGGCATACGCCCTCCACTCTTCTTACCAGAGAGATGTTTGTTTCTGTCGGCGCGATGCGTGAGAAACCCCTGGCTGCACCGCCCTGGATAGCGTTTTCCCAGTAAGCCATGTCTCCGTAAAGCAGAGAACGTTGCAGTCTCTGATGTCCTCTGAATGCCACCCTTGCTCGGATTTCATCAACCTTGTTGTCGAGAGACTGACATTGGCAAGAAGAATACTGGGAAGTGGTGCGCGATGTGCCCTTTTCCGGAGTCTGACCAGAACACCGCCGCGTTTCCCCTTTTCGGAGTCGCTTCCTTGGGTCGCTGCATGCGATCCATTCCGTGTCCTGTTTGTAAGGCAGAACACAGGATTCAGGTCATGAAAACATATTCTTGGTCGTACTGATGGTGAGTTGACGCTGATCTTATATTCAGTAGTTCTTCTTCGACTGTATGTAATGAAACCTAAGATGACCTGGGGTACTAATGTAAGAAATAACACGTAAAAAAACAAAAAACTGCATAGTTTCCTAGGAACGCGAAGCGAGGCGGCCATCTCAGTCGGCGCCGGATATAGAGAAAGTCATGCCTTTATGACTGCTACAAAGGGCCCACTTTTACAATGACATCATTAAAATGTATTGTAGAAAACGTAATGTCATTCTCCACCTTCTGGGTCTCTGTAATGTTAGTCTCCACCTTTAGGGTCTCTGTAATGTCCTTAATGTCATTCTCCACCTTCTGGGTCTCTGTAATGTTCAACTCCACCTTCTGGGTCTCTATAATGTCCTTAATGTTAGTCTCCACCTTCTGGGTCTCTGTACTGTCCTTAATGTTAGTCTCCACCTTCTGGGTCTCTGTAATGTTAGTCTCCACCTTCTGGGTCTCTGTAATGTTAGTCTCCACCTTCTGGGTCTCTGTAATGTTAGTCTCCACCTTTAGGGTCTCTGTAATGTCCTTAATGTCATTCTCCACCTTCTGGGTCTCTATAATGTCCTTAATGTTAGTCTCCACCTTTAGGGTCTCTGTAATGTCCTTAATGTCATTCTCCACCTTCTGGGTCTCTGTAATGTTAGTCTCCACCTTTAGGGTCTCTGTAATGTCCTTAATGTCATTCTCCACCTTCTGGGTCTCTGTAATGTTCAACTCCACCTTCTGGGTCTCTATAATGTCCTTAATGTTAGTCTCCACCTTCTGGGTCTCTGTACTGTCCTTAATGTTAG
>NW_025760779.1:0-3326 GCF_021184085.1 Oncorhynchus gorbuscha
TTCTCGTGGCAACAGGCCACACATCTTGCTGCTGTGATTGCACACTGTGATATTTCACCCTGTAGACAAGGGAGTTTATCTAAATTTGATTTGTTTTGGAATTCTTTGTTGGTCTGTGTAATCTGAGGAAATGTGTCTCTAATGTGGTCATACATTTGGCAGGAGGATAGGAAGTGCAGCTCAGTTTCCACCTAATTTTGTGGGCAGTGGACACATAGCCTGTATTCTCTTGAGAGCCAGGTCTGCCTATGGCGGCCTCTTTCAATAGCAAGGCTATGCTCACTGAGTCTGTACATAGACAAAGCTTTCCTTAAGTTTGGGTCAGTCAGAGTGGTCAGGTATTCTGCCACTGTGTACTCTCTGTTTAGGGCCAAATGGCAATCTAATTTGATCTTTTGTTTTTGTTCATTATTTCCAGTAATTATCTTTTTGATTTCTCATGATTTGGTTGGGTCTAATTGTTTTGCTGTCCTGGGGCTCTGTGGGGTCTGTTTGAACGTCTCTTTTCTGGATTTTGATACTATGGTATCGGCCCAATTCTGCTCTGCATGCATTATTTATTTACGCAGGCTGAGGATAGTTTTGCAGAATTTCTGCAGAGGCTCAATTTTGTGTTTGTTCCATTTAGTGAATTTTTGGTTGGTGAGCGGACCACAGACCTCACAACCATAAAGGGCAATGGGTTCCATAACTGATTCAAGTATTTTTAGACAGATCCTAATTGGCATGTAAATGCTATGTCTTTGATAGAAGGCCCTTCTGCCTCGCCTCTCAGATCGTTCACAGCTTTGTGGAAGCTACTGTGCCGCTGATGTTTAGGCCAAGGTATACTATATATGTATAGTTTTTTGTGTGCTCTAGGGCAACGGTGTCTAGATGGGAATTTGTATTTGTGGTTCTGCAACTGGACCTTTTTTTGAATACCATTATTTTTGTCTTACTGAGGTTTACTTTCAAGGCCCAGGTCTGCAGAGAAGATCTAGGTGCTGCTATAGGCCCCCGCATTGTTGGGGACAAAAGCACCAGATCATCAACAAACAGTAGACATTTGACTCAGATTCTAGTAGAGTGAGGCTGGGTACACATTTTGTTAGGTTACAGCCTCATCTACACACAATCTACACACAATACCCCATAGGATTTTTAGAAATGTTTGCAAATGTATACTTGTTTTTGAATGAAATACCACATTTACATAACTATGCAGACCCTCTACTTGGTACTTTGTTGATGCAACTTGGCAGCAATAACAGCCACAAATCTTCTTGGGTATGATGCTACAAGCTTGGCACATCTGTATTTGGGGAATTTTTCCCATTATTCTCTGCACATCCTCTCAAGCTCTATCAGCGTGATGGGGAGTGTTGCTGCACAGCTATTTCAGATCTTCCAGAGATGTTTGATCGGGTTCATGTCCGGGCTCTGGCTGTGCCACTCAAGGACATTCAGAGACATGTTCAAGCCACTTCTTCGTTATCTTGGTTGTGTGCTTAGGGTTGATGTCCTATTGAAGGTGAACCCGCCCAGTCTGAGGTCCTGAGCACTCTGGAACAGGTTTTCATCAAGGATCTCTCAGTGCTTTTCTTTTCCTCGATCCTGACTAGTCTCCCAGTCCTTGCCGGGGAAAAACACCCCCACAGCATGATGCTGTCACCACCATGCTTCACCGTAGGGATGGTGCCAGGTTTCCTCCAGATGTGATGCTTGGCATTCAGGCCAAAGAGTTTCATCTTGGTTTCATCAGACCAGAGAATCTTGTTTCTCCAAGCGGGCTGTCATGGCCACTCTACTATAAAGGCCCGATTGTTGGAGTGCTGCAGAGATGGTTGTCCTTCTGGAAGGTTCTCCTATCTCCACAGAGGAACTCTAAATCTCTGTCAGAGTGACCACCGGGTTCTTGGTCACCTCCCTGACGAAAGCCCCTTCTCTCGTGATTGCTCAGTGTTGCCAGGCGGCCAGCTCTAGGAAGAGTCCTAGTGGTTCCAAACTTCTTCCATTTAACAATGATGGAGGCCACTGTGTTCTTGTGGACCTTCAGCGCTGCAGAAATGTTTTGGTAACATTCCCCAGATCTGTGCCTAGACACAAGCCTGTTTCGGAGCTCTACGGACAATTGGTTTTTGCTCTGACATGCACTGTCAAATGTGGGACCTCATATAGACAGGTGTATGCCTTGCCAAATCATGTCCAATCAATTGAATTTACCACACGTGGACTCCAATCAATTTGAAAAAACATCTCAAGGATGATCAATGGAAGCAGTATGCACCTGAGCTCAATTTCAAGTCTCATAGCAAAGGGTATGTTTTGATTTTTTTAAATAAATGTACAAAAATGTCTAAAAACCTGTTTCACTTTATTATGGGTTATTGTGTATAGATTTTTAATTTAACCAATTTTAGAATAAGGCTGTAACATAACAAAATGTGGAAAAAGTCAAGGGGTCTGAATACTTTCCAAAGACACTGTATATGTTGAAGAGGGTGGGGCTCAACCTGCATCCCTGTCTCACCCCACAGCCATGTGGAAAGAAATGTGTGTGTTTGTTGCCGATTTTAACCGCACACGTTTTGTTTATGTACATCAATTTTATAATGTCTTGTGTTTTTACACCAACATTGCTTTACATCAATTTGTATGGCAATTCCTAATGCCAAATTGAGTCAAAATAATTTTGTTAATCAACAAAGCATGAGAAGACTTTGCCTTTGTTTGGTTTGTTTGTTTGTCAATTAGGGTGTGCAGGGTGAAAATGTGGTCTGTTGTATGGTAATTTGGTAAAAAGCCAATTTGACATTTGCTCAGTATATTGTTTTCACTCAGGAAATGTATGAGCCTGCTGTTAATTATAATGCAGAGGATTTTCCCAAGGTTGCTGTTAACTCATATCCCATGGTTGTTATTGGGGGTCAGATTTGTCTCCACTTCTGTGGATTGGGGTGATCAGTCCTCGGTTCCAAATATTGGGAAAATGCCAGAGCTGAGGATGATGTTAAAGAGTATAAGGATAGCCAATTGGAATTTGTTGTCTGTATATTTTATCATTTAGGATACCATCAACACCACAGGTCTTTCTGTATTTTTCAATGTAGTTCATTCAATTCTCTCTCTCGCTCTCTTCTAGCTATTGTGCTACTGGATGATAATTAAGTTTCAATGAAAACAGAGACGGAAGAACAGACTAAACACACTGACTCTCTCTCAATTTCCCTCCGATTCCCCCTTATTCTGTTCTGTTTACATCATTTACTGTCTTAGCTGCCTTTTCTCAGATATCATTCACAGGCCAGAGAACGACTCAATTTATGTTTCTTCTGTTGTTAATT
>NW_025760780.1:0-3326 GCF_021184085.1 Oncorhynchus gorbuscha
TATTACGGACAGACTCTCTCCCATCTCTTTATTACGGACAGACCCTCTCCCCATCTCTATATTACTGACAGACCTCTCCCCATCTCTATATTACGGACAGACCTCTCCCCATCTCTTTATTACGGACAGACCTCTCCCCATCTCTTTATTACAGGCAGAGCTCTCCCCATCTCTTTATTACGGACAGACCTCTCCCCATCTCTTTATTACGGACAGACCTCTCCCCATCTCTTTATTACGGACAGACCTCTCCCCACCTCTATATTACAGACAGACTTCTCCCCATCTCTATATTACAGACAGACCTCTCCCCATCTCTTCATTACTGACAGACCTCTCCCCATCTCTATATTACTGACAGACCTCTCCCCATCTCTATATTACAGACAGACCTCTCCCCATCTCTATATTACATACAGACTTCTCCCCATCTCTATATTACAGACAGACCTCTCCCCATCTCTTTATTACGGACAGACCTCTCCCCATCTCTTTATTACGGACAGACCTCTCCCCATCTCTTTATTACAGGCAGACCTCTCCCCATCTCTTTATTACAGACAGACCTCTCCCCATCTCTTTATTACAGACAGACCTCTCCCCATCTCTTTATTATGGCCAAACCTCTCCCCATCTTTACAATCATTGAATCTAGATGTTTGACCATGACAGTTTACAATCTAAGGTAACGCCAAGTAATTTAGTCTCCTCAACTTGTTCAACAGCCACACCATTCATTACCAGATTCAGCTGAGGTCTATAATTTAAGGAATGATTTGTACCAAATAGAACGCTCTTAGTTTAGAGATGTTCAGGACCAGTTTATTACTGCCCACCCATTCCAAAACAGACTGCAACTCTTTGTTAAGGGTTTCAGTGACTTCATTAGCCGTGGTTGCTGATGCGTATACGGTTGAATCATCAGCATACATGGACACACATGCTGTGTTTAATGCCAGTGGCAGGTCATTGGTAAAAATAGAAGTAGAGGGCCTAGAGAGCTGCCCTGCGGTACACCCCACTTTACATGTTTGACATTAGAGAAGCTTCCATTAAAGAAAACCCCTTGAGTTCTATTAGATAGATAGTTCTGAATCCACGATACGGCAGACGTTGAAAAGTCAGACGTTTTTTTCAGCAACAGGTCAATAACATCAAAGGCTGCACTGAAGTCTAACAGTACAGCTCCCACAATCTGCTTATTATCAATTTCTTTCAACCAATTATCAGTCATTTGTGACAGTCAGTGCAGTACATGTGGAGTGCCCTTCTCTATAAGAGTGCTGAAAGTCTGTTGTTAATTTGTTTACAGAGAAGTAGCATTGTATTTGGTCAAACACAATTTTTTCCAACAGTTTGCTAAGATTCCCACGAATTGGCAGCATCTATCTATCTATCTATCTATCTATCTATCTATCTATCTATCTATCTATCTATCTATCTATCTATCTATCTATCTATCTATCTATCTATCTATCTATCTATCTATCTATCTATCTATCTATCTATCTATCTATCTTGAAGACCTGAACTATTTTAATTGGTTTAAAAAAAATACATTTAATAGTCTATTCACGCAGTTTAATTTATTAGTTTACACTGGCCTATTTAACAGGCTATTTTAACTAAATAATTCGTTAACTTATTTATCGTTTTTGCTGAAGAACATTTTTGACTAAGTTAATATGCTCATGTTGTGTGTGTGTGTGTGTGTGTGTGTGTGTGTGTGTGTGTGTGTGTGTGTGTGTGTGTGTGTGTGTGTGTGTGTGTGTGTGTGTGTGGGGGGTGTCTACCCATGGGTCTCAGAATGACAGAAATCACATTTAGAGTATTGTAATGCATCTTAACAGAACATTTCAATGTAATGAAGCAGCCCAATAAAACGTAATTTTCCAAAATGCAATTCGTGGGAAAACACCATTCTGAACAGACCACCTGGGGAAACACCATTCTGAACAGACCACCTGGGGAAAACACCATTCTAAACAGACCACCTGGGGAAACACCATTCTGAACAGACCACCTGGGGAAACACCATTCTGAACAGACCACCTGGGGAAACACCATTCTGAACAGACCACCTGGGGAAACACCATTCTAAACAGACCACCTGGGGAAACACCATTCTGAACAGACCACCTGGGGAAACACCATTCTGAACAGACCACCTGGGGAAACACCATTCTAAACAGACCACCTGGGGAAACACCATTCTGAACAGACCACCTGGGGAAACACCCTTCTAAACAGACCACCTGGGGAAAACACCATCCTAAACAGACCACCTGGGGGACCATTCTAAACAGACCACCTGGGGAAACACCATTCTAAACAGACCACCTGGGGAAACACCATTCCTAAACAGACCACCTGGGGAAACACCATTCTGAACAGACCACCTGGGGAAACACCATTCTGAACAGACCACCTGGGGAAACACCATTCTAAACAGACCACCTGGGGAAACACCATTCTGAACAGACCACCTGGGGAAACACCATTCTAAACAGACCACCTGGGGAAACACCATTCTAAAACAGACCACCTGGGGAAACACCATTCTAAACAGACCACCTGGGGAAAACACCATTCTGAACAGACCACCTGGGGAAACACCATTCTGAACAGACCACCTGGGGAAACACCCTTCTAAACAGACCACCTGGGAAAACAACATCCTAAACAGACCACCTGGGGAAAACACCATCTAAACAGACCACCTGGGGGACCATTCTAAACAGAACACCTGGGGAAAACACCATTCTAAACAGACCACCTGGGGAAACACCATTCTAAACAGACCACCTGGGGAAACACCATTCTAAACAGACCACCTGGGGAAAACACCATTCTGAACAGACCACCTGGGGAAACACCATTCTGAACAGACCACCTGGGGGACACCATTCTAAACAGACCACCTGGGGAAACACCATTCTGAACAGACCACCTGGGGAAACACCATTCTAAACAGACCACCTGAAACACCATTCTAAACAGACCACCTGGGGGAAACACCATTCTAAACAGACCACCTGGGGAAAACACCATTCTGAACAGACCACCTGGGGAAACACCATTCTGAACAGACCACCTGGGGAAACACCATTCTAAACAGACCACCTGGGGAAACACCATTCTGAACAGACCACCAAACACCCTTCTAAACAGACCACCTGGGGAAAACACCATCCTAAACAGACCACCTGGGGGACCCATTCTAAACAGAACACCTGGGGAAACACCATTCTAAACAGACCACCTGGGGAAACACCCATTCTAAACAGACCACCTGGGGAAACACCATTCTAAACAGACCACCTGGG
>NW_025760781.1:0-3325 GCF_021184085.1 Oncorhynchus gorbuscha
TAGTGAGACAACTCACACCTGTCTATAGTGAGACTAACCACTACCTGTTATAGTGAGACAACTACACCTGTTATAGTGAGACAACTCACACCTGTGATAGTGAGATAACTACACCTGTTATAGTGAGACAACTACACCTGTTATAGTGAGACAACTACACCTGTTATAGTGAGACAACCACACCTGTTGTAGTGAGACAACTACACCTGTTATAGTGAGACAACTACACCTGTTATAGTGAGACAACTACACCTGTTATAGTGAGACAACTACACCTGTTATAGTGAGACAACTACACCTGTTATAGTGAGACAACTACACCTGTTATAGTGAGACAACTACACCTGTTATAGTGAGACAACTACACCTGTTATAGTGAGACAACTACACCTGTTATAGTGAGACAACTACACCTGTTATAGTGAGACAACTACACCTGTTATAGTGAGTACATTTTTCCTCAAAGTAGCTATCAGCAAAGTCCGTGCTTGTAGGAACAAGTCCAGTGCAGGTCTTAGTTCACCAAAGACAAGGGGTGTTATTTTGGTTTGAGCTGTAGCTTTTAGGGACAGTTTTCCAGACACAGATTTGGAACTGAGTTCAGAATTAAAACAATGCTGAAGAATCTTCACGATAAGTTCTGTTCAGTATAGTGTTATCTGAGTCCAGAAAACCATCACTAAACTGCTTTAATAGTTCTGAAAATCTGATGCGTATTCACCAAGAACAAGATGGCTTTGTCCAGTTAGTAATACTATCCTATCATATAATACTATCCTATCATATAATACTATCCTATCATATAATACTATCCTATCATATAATACTATCCTATCATATAATACTATCCTATCATATAATATCTATCCTATCATAATAATGACTATCCTATCATATAATACTATCCTATCATATAATACTATCCTATCATGTAATACTATCCTATCATATAATACTATCCTATCATATAATACTATCCTATCATATAATACTATCCTATCATATAATACTATCCTATCATATAATACTATCCTATCATATAATACTATCCTATCATATAATACTATCCTATCATATAATACTATCCTATCATATAATACTATCCTATCATATAATACTATCCTATCATATAATACTATCCTATCATATAATACTATCCTATCATATAATACTATCCTATCATATAATACTATCCTATCATATAATACTATCCTATCATATAATACTATCCTATCATATAATACTATCCTATCATATAATACTATCCTATCATATAATACTATCCTATCATATAATACTATCCTATCATATAATACTATCCTATCATATAATACTATCCTATCATATAATACTATCCTATCATATAATACTATCCTATCATATAATACTATCCTATCATATAATACTATCCTATCATATAATACTATCCTATCATATAATACTATCCTATCATATAATACTATCCTATCATATAATACTATCCTATCATAACATGGTTGTATTCCATTACCATTCAGGTAGAGGAGATGTAATACTATCCTATCATATAATACTATCCTATCATATAATACTATCCTATCATATAATACTATCCTATCATATAATACTATCCTATCATATAATACTATCCTATCATATAATACTATCCTATCATATAATACTATCCTATCATATAATACTATCCTATCATATAATACTATCCTATCATATAATACTATCCTATCATATAATACTATCCTATCATATAATACTATCCTATCATATAATACTATCCTATCATATAATACTATCCTATCATATAATACTATCCTATCATATAATACTATCCTATCATATAATACTATCCTATCATATAATACTATCCTATCATATAATACTATCCTATCATATAATACTATCCTATCATATAATACTATCCTATCATATAATACTATCCTATCATATAATACTATCCTATCATATAATACTATCCTATCATATAATACTATCCTATCATATAATACTATCCTATCATATAATACTATCCTATCATATAATACTATCCTATCATATAATACTATCCTATCATATAATACTATCCTATCATATAATACTATCCTATCATATAATACTATCCTATCATATAATACTATCCTATCATATAATACTATCCTATCATATAATACTATCCTATCATATAATACTATCCTATCATATAATACTATCCTATCATATAATACTATCCTATCATATAATACTATCCTATCATATAATACTATCCTATCATATAATACTATCCTATCATATAATACTATCCTATCATATAATACTATCCTATCATATAATACTATCCTATCATATAATACTATCCTATCATATAATACTATCCTATCATATAATACTATCCTATCATATAATACTATCCTATCATATAATACTATCCTATCATATAATACTATCCTATCATATAATACTATCCTATCATATAATACTATCCTATCATATAATACTATCCTATCATATAATACTATCCTATCATATAATACTATCCTATCATATAATACTATCCTATCATATAATACTATCCTATCATATAATACTATCCTATCATATAATACTATCCTATCATATAATACTATCCTATCATATAATACTATCCTATCATATAATACTATCCTATCATATAATACTATCCTATCATATAATACTATCCTATCATATAATACTATCCTATCATATAATACTATCCTATCATATAATACTATCCTATCATATAATACTATCCTATCATATAATACTATCCTATCATATAATACTATCCTATCATATAATACTATCCTATCATATAATACTATCCTATCATATAATACTATCCTATCATGTAATACTATCCTATCATATAATACTATCCTATCATATAATACTATCCTATCATATAATACTATCCTATCATATAATACTATCCTATCATATAATACTATCCTATCATATAATACTATATATCTATATACATCTATCATGTAATACTATCCTATCATATAATACTATCCTATCATATAATACTATCCTATCATATAATACTATCCTATCATATAATACTATCCTATCATATAATACTATCCTATCATATAATACTATCCTATCATATAATACTATCCTATCATATAATACTATCCTATCATATAATACTATCCTATCATATAATGCTATCCTATCATATAATACTATCCTATCATATAATACTATCCTATCATATAATACTATCCTATCATATAATACTATCCTATCATATAATACTATCCTATCAGAACATGGTTGTATTCCACTACCATTCAGGTGGAGGAGA
>NW_025760782.1:0-3324 GCF_021184085.1 Oncorhynchus gorbuscha
CGTTGAAAGTAGACATTTTGAAATTCCCTCTGTGTTAAATTCCCTCTATGTGACCTTTCATGCTTGAATGCTCTGAAGTGTTCCTATCCTTCTGTTTTTGTACTGTGGTATATGCTGATCCAGGTACAGTTGAAGGTGACCCTGACTATGTATCTCTGTGTTGCTCTTCCTCTAGGTGCTGAACCTGGTTCTAGTCCTATGTGACTCTGCGCGTGCCTCTCTATGTGCCTACGTCTTCCACTCCCCGTCGCCGTGGGAGGATGGCAGCACTTTGACCTGCAGTCAGAGCTCAAGCTCACCTTTGTGTACGACACCGCCATCTTGTGGCAGGACGGAATCGGCAGCCCGCCGGAGGCTGAACTACAAGGTACAGCCAATTCGGCCCACTGTTGGCTATTTTAAGTACTACAGTGAGGTGGATGGCTTGCAGTATGATAGTTGATACCCTTGAGGTGGATGGCTTGCAGTAGTGATGTGCCCTTGAGCCCTTGAGCAAGGCACTTACCCTAATTGCTCCTGTATGTCACTCTGGATAAGAGTGTCTGCTAAATGGCTAAAATGTAAATAATGTCCTATGCAGTATGTCACCAGTGAATGATAGAGGTGGACAATAACCCTGGTTTGATGTGACTGTGTCCCTATAGGATCCATGTACCCCACCAGCATGAGGATCAACGAGGAGGGACGTCTAGTGGTCAACTTCAAGACTGAGGCCCGCTTCAGGGGACAGTTTGTCATGTCCCACCCAGGTATTACGCCCCCCGATAGGGTGATTGTATAGCTTTCCCTCCTATTGGGTTGCACTGTGACCCAGATCCTGTACCGCTATTAGAATGGAACCGTCTTAGGGGTTGTTCTGCCAAATGTCAACATGACATTACCCTTTTCATTAAGAACGAGGTGCGTCATTTGGAACTTCGACATACAGTCGGTCTTAAGATGTTGTGTTCATGTATGCCCTTTTTGTCGGACACATCGAGCAAAGAAACGCCCAACAGAAGTGTACGTGTGAGACTAAAGAGAGGTTTGACTGTGTGTTTCCAGGAACCACTCTGTCGTCCATGGCGATGTGTGCTGACCTCTCTGGCCTGACCTTCACCCTGGCCCTGATCCGGACTGAGCCCACCTACAACCAGCCCATGCAGCAGTGGAGCTTCGTCTCGGACTTCGCTGTGAGCTGCCATCTTGTTCATTGTCTGTCTTAAAGGTATGACTCGGCGATATGACGAGGCCACGAGCTGCACGGTAGATATTGCGATGAGCGAGAGACAAGACTTTACTGTCACACAACAGTATCTGCGTATGTGCACCGGATTCAATTCACGCTGTCAGAGCGTGGTAGATGCAGGACCAAAACAGCACAGCGCTCTTAGTTGTTGAGGAAATGGACCCACTATGCTGTTTACTTTGTGTACCTACGTCATATCGCTGAGTCTACCTTTAACTTTGTATTCTTAGTGTTTGTGCTGAAGCCAACTGGTAGACGGTAATGACAGAAGACTAGGTTTAGCTTTAGCAGCACGTGCAGTATGGATACCAGACCAGCAGTAACTACCTTAAATGGTTGGTGTGTTTTAAAGTTGTTTTAATGATGTTGTAATGTTGTTGTCTGTAGGTGCGGGACTACTCTGGCACGTACACAGTGAAGATGATCCCCTGCAGTGCCTCTCCCAATGGGGAGTTCAGCATTCCCCTGTGTGTCACCCACGAGAACCCCTCACCTTCCACATGGACATCCGCTTCCAGCAGGTCACCACCACCACTGCATACCCACAGTTTCTGGCAGACTAGCATACCCAAGACGCTAGAATCAAGAGGAAACTTTGTCATTCACCAATGCTGATTTGTCTTGGTGTTGTATGAGGCTAAAAAACAAGTAGTAGCAGATACTTGTTGATTAAATGCATTGAACCAAACGTTTAAATCTTATCAGCGCTCCTGTGTTTGACCTTTGCCCTCTGACCACCCCAGGTGAGTGACCCGGTGGCGGCTGAGTTCAGTCTGAACACCCAGATGTTCCTGCTGTCCAAGAGGGAGCTGTGGCTGTCAGACGGATCCATGGGCTTCGGAGAGAGCACCGACACAGCCTTCTCAGAGGGTACTGGACTACTACTGACCCCTAGTGGACACTCTAGGAACCACTAGTCAACATATAGATAGATACACCACTAGTCAACATATAGATAGATACACCACTAGTCAACATATAGATAGATACACCACTAGTCAACATATAGATAGATACACCACTAGTCAACATATAAATAGATACACCACTAGTCAACATATAGATAGATACACCACTAGTCAACATATAGATAGATACACCACTAGTCAACATATAGATAGATACACCACTAGTCAACATATAGATATATACACCACTAGTCAACATATAGATAGATACACCACTAGTCAACATATAGATAGATAGATACACCACTAGTCAACATATAGATAGATAGTACACCACTAGTCAACATATAGATAGATACACCACTAGTCAACATATAGATAGATACCACTAGTCATACATAGATAGATACACCACTGGTCAACATAGATATATACACCACTAGTCAACATATAGATAGATACACCACTAGTCAACATATAGATATATACACTAGTCAACTAATCAATCAGCTACAGATAGATACACCACTAGTCAACATATAGATAGATACACCACGAGTCAACATATAGAGAGATACACCACTAGTCAATATATAGAGAGGTACACCACTAGTCAACATATAGATATATACACCACTAGTCAACATGTAGATAGATACACCACTAGTCAACATATAGAGAGATACACCACTAGTCATCATATAGATAGATACACCACTAGTCAACATATAGATATATACACCACTAGTCAACATATAGATAGATACACCACTAGTCAACATATAGATAGATACACCACTAGTCATCATATAGATAGATACACCACTAGTCAACATATAGATATATACACCACTAGTCAACATATAGATATATACACCACTAGTCATCATATAGATATATACACCACTAGTCAACATATAGATAGATACACCACTAGTCAACATATAGATAGATACACCACTAGTCAACATATAGATAGATACACCACTAGTCAACATATAGATATATACACCACTAGTCAACATATAGATATATACACCACTAGTCAACATATAGATAGATACACCACTAGTCAACATATAGATAGATACACCACTAGTCAACATATAGATAGATACACCACTGGTCAACATATAGATATATACACCACTAGTCATCATATAGATATATACACCACTAGTCAACATG
>NW_025760783.1:0-3323 GCF_021184085.1 Oncorhynchus gorbuscha
TCTCTCTCTCTCTCTCTCTCTCTCTCTCTCTCTCTCTCTCTCTCTCTCTCTCTCTCTCTCTCTCTCTCTCTCTCTCTCTCTCTCTCTCTCTCTCTCTCTCTCTCACCCACTTTCTCTTTCTCTCTCTCCCTCTCTCTCATACCCACTTTCTCTTTCTCTTCTCTCCCTCACCCTCCTCCCATACCTACTCTCTCTCACCCACTTCTCTCTTTCTCTCCCTCTCTCCCTCCCATACCCACTCTCTCCACTCTCTCTCTCTCTCTCACCCACTTTCTCTCTCTCTCTCTCTCTCTCTCTCTCTCTCTCTCTCTCTCTCTCTTTCTCTCCCTCTCTCTCCCTCCCTCTCTCTCTCTCTCTCTCCCTCTCTCTCTCTCTCTCCTCCCTACCTCTCTCTCCCTCTCTCTCTCTCTCTCTCTCTCTCTCTCTCTCTCTCTCTCTCTCTCCCTCTCTCTCTCTCTCTCTCTCTGTCTCCTCTACCTACTTCTCTCTCCTCTCTCTCTCTCTGTCTGTCTCTCTCTCTCTCACCCACTTTCTCTTCTCTCCCTCTCTCTCCCTCCCATACCCACTTTCTCTTTTTCTCTCTCCCTCTCTCTCCCTCCCATACCCACTTTCTCTTTCTCTCTCTCCCTCTCTCACCCTCTCTCCCTCCCATACCCATTTTCTCTTTCTCTCTCTCCCTCTCTCTCCCTCCCATGCCCACTTTCTCTTTCTCTCTCTCTCCCTCCCATACCCACTTTCTTTTTCTCTCTCTCTCTCCCTCTCTCTCCCTCCCATACCCACTTTCTATTTCTCTCTCTCCCTCTCTCTCCCTCCCATACCCACTTTCTCTTTCTCTCTCTCCCTCTCTCTCCCTCCCACACCCACTTTCTCTTTTTCTCTCTCCCTCCCATACCCACTTTCTCTTTCTCTCTCTCCCTCTCTCACCCTCTCATACCCACTTTCTCTTTCTCTCTCTCCCTCTCTCAACCCACCAGCTCTATAGCTAACACAGCCTTATAGGTTAGCAACACACACTAGGATGATGCCGATCCCTTTCAGCTGAACAGGCTTCTCTCTTCCCTCTGATCTGGGATTTGGATGTAGCCATGGCCTTGGGAGCCCTGGCGTTGTGGGCAGTTATGAGGTGAAGGAGGTGATTATTGTTACACAGCCTTATAGGTTGCCATGACCACCAGCTCTATGAGGTTTCATAGCCTGACTGGCAGAGGTAGGTTACAATCACCAGCTCTATAGCTAGGGAGATGGTTGTCAAGAGGACAATGCACGGTAACTGCTCACTCAAAAATAGGTTACAACCACCAGCTCTATAGCTACACAGCCTTATAGGTTACAACCACCAGCTCTATAGCTACTCTGCCTTATTGGCTCCAACCACCAGCTCTATTGTTACACAGCCTTATAGGTTACAGCCACCAGCTCTATAGGTACATAGCCTTATAGGTTACAATCACCAGCTCTATAGCTACACAGACGTATAGGTTACAATCACCAGCTCTATAGCTACACAGACTTATAGGTTACAATCACCAGCTCTATAGCTACACAGACTTATAGGTTACAATCACCAGCTCTATAGCTACACAGACTTATAGGCTCCAACCACCAGCTCCATCAGTACACAGGCTTATAGGTTACAATCACCAACTCTATAGCTACACAGACGTATAGGTTACAATCACCAGCTCTATAGCTACACAGACTTATAGGTTACAATCACCAGCTCTATAGCTACACAGACTTATAGGTTACAATCACCAGCTATATAGCTACACAGACGTATAGGCTCCAACCACCAGCTCCATCAGTACACAGGCTTATAGGTTACAATCACCAGCTCTATAGCTCCTCTGCCATATTGGCTCCAACCACCAGCTCTATAGCTACACATACTTATAGGTTACAATCACCAGCTCTATAGCTACACAGACTTATAGGTTACAGCCACCAGCTCCATCGGTACACAGCCTTATAGGTTACAATCACCAGCTCTATAGCTACTCTGCCATATTGGCTCCAACCACCAGCTCTATAGCTACACAGACTTATAGGTTACAGCCACCAGCTCCATCGGTACACAGCCTTATAGGTTACAATCACCAGCTCTATAGTTACACAGACGTATAGGTTACAACCACCAGCTCTATAGCTATACAGACTTATAGGTTACAACCACCAGCTCTATAGTTACACAGACGTATAGGTTACAACCACCAGCTCTATAGTTACACAGACTTATAGGTTACAACCACCAGCTCTATAGTTACACAGACGTATAGGTTACAACCACCAGCTCTATAGTTACACAGACGTATAGGTTACAACCACCAGCTCTATAGTTACACAGACTTATAGGTTACAACCACCAGCTCTATAGCTACTCTTCCTTATTGGCTCCAACCACCAGCTCTATAGTTACACAGACTTATAGGTTACAACCACCAGCTCTATAGCTACTCTGCCTTATTGGCTCCAACCACCAGCTCTATAGTTACACAGACTTATAGGTTACAACCACCAGCTCTATAGCTACTCTGCCTTATTGGCTCCAACCACCAGCTCTATAGTTACACAGACTTATAGGTTACAACCACCAGCTCTATAGTTACACAGACTTATAGGTTACAACCACCAGCTCTATAGCTACACAGCCTACAACCACCAGGTGCCCATGTCTTTAGAGATACATAATATTTCTGATTGGCCATCAGTCCTATGTTGTGTTTTGTTTCCTGTTTGGGCCCCAGGAAGAGAGTCCACTGACTTTGCAGCAGATAATTGGGGATCCTAATAAAATACTAAATACTAAAGAAATACTACCCAGTATCCTTTATACAAACAAAATAAGGCACTCCCCATGTTTGGTAAAGAAATTAAAAAGCCTTTATAAATTGGACTATCAGAATCCAGTCTCCCTCTTCACCACTCCCCAGGTTATCATTCCTTCAGGCTATCGGCTTGTCACCCCCCCCCTCCCTATTCCCACCCTGCCCCTCCACGCACACACATTTAAATCCTTACGCACTGATAGGGCCTAACAACAGACCCCAGACCAGGTCACTAATGATAAGAGTGCATTCCTTCCTCAACTGTTACCATCTGAGTGTTTTTCCATATCTCTCTCTCTCTCTCTCTCTCTCTCTCTCTCTCTCTCTCTCTCTCTCTCTCTCTCTCTCTCTCTCTCTCTCTCTCTCTCTCTCTCTCTCTCTCTCTCTCTCTCTCTCTCTCTCTCTCTCTCTCTCTCCTTCCTCTCTCTCTCTCCTCTCTCTCTCTCTCTCTCCTTCCAGGTTCCACTGAAGCCTACATCATTGTGCGTGATGTTTACT